>NW_021703768.1:48410296-48557096 GCF_005190385.1 Monodon monoceros
TGTGTGTGTGTGTGTGTGTGTGTGTGTGTGTGTGTGTGTGTGTGTGTTCTGGTACTGTGCCCCACAAATTTCAGCTTCCTCAGCCTTCCTAACCAACCATCTCTATCTCTTTAGCTCAGCGAGGTAACCAACCTCTGCCTGGGTTCCCTGACCCTGTGCAGCAGCCTCCAGCTGAGGTGATACAGGGCTTATCTCGTTTGTTTCCCCTCTCTCGAGGATCACAGTACTGCACTGGCTGTTGTTTAGTATCTGAAAAGTTTAGTATTTTTGTCCAGTTTTCTAGTTGTTTATGGCAGAAGAACTAGTCTGGCACCAGTTACTCCATCTTGTTTTCAAGCCAGTAGATTATGTCTTACTAACACCTCTGTTCTCAATCCAGTGGTAGTGGTTGCTGCCTTTGTTGGAGACTGTAGCACATTAAATTGGAGATTTTTTCATCCTGGCAAAATTATGAATTTTGTTCATTCTTCATAAGGATAGCAATTGATGTAGGGATCCTGCTATTTACAAAATGTTCACAACAAATAGTTATTCAATGTATGTCACAAATTAGTGGGTTAAATTTTTAAGTACTTAAAGATATAAGTATTGAGACTGTATTTCTACCCTGAGATGAGAAAGAGGGACAGATATAAGTTTGGTGTGTTTATTTTTAATGGAATAAACAATAACTATTTAAAAATCCACCTGTAATATCTTCTGTTGTACTATTACTGCCCAATAGCCAGTTCTTTCCCAGTCTTTACAACAGCCCATAGAAGAAGGCAGTACTGTAATCTCCATTTCACACAAGGAAACTGAGACACAGAGAGGTTAAGCAACATTAACAGGGTCACAGCTAGTAAATGGCAAAACTGAGATTTATATGCAATTTGTCTTGCTTCAAAGCCCATGTTTTTAACTGCAAACTTTCAGAAGGTCTAACTGTGAACAGTATGCATATGAGTATTTGAGATGTAAATTTTATGTATACATAGTCACTGTATTCCCATTTTCAGATAAAGAAACTGAGACTGAACAAAGTTAACTGACTTTCTTGGTGTCACAGATAGTAAAAGGTAGATTTGGGATTGCAACTATGTGTTTGGGTCAAAGAACTATGTATGTGGATAGTCATCAGAGTTGGTTTTTTTTTTATGAAAAAGTGATATATTGGAAACAAAAATAGGGGTAGACATTAAGTAAGTCATGGTGTAATGCAAGTGATAAAATCCATACAACTATTTTTTTTTAATGTGAAAGAATACTGACAGGGTGAAAAGTGGTATGCAAAAGGATAAATATTTGCTTTAAACATATAAACATTTATGTGAAGACCTACTTACCCTTGGTTTATCCCTAAAATGCTGAAACAAACAATGTTTTTATTGATATACATATTGAGACTTAAGGTGATATGTTTCCAAGGAAATAATGTAAGGGAAAAATCCTTGCTTTATAGTAATTTCTGCTATGAAATAGGCTTTGTTACAGAATTACTTCTGTTTCTCTTTTAGTCTACAAATTCCTATTTTTTCCACCTAACTACTTTCATTTTATCTATTCCAAATATTTACAAAACTAGATTTCCTTTCACAAATGATTTATGTTCTGTGTAATTTTTCTGGAAGCTGTTGGCAGGGGTCTGGTAACCATTAGTTTAAAAAAAAAAAAAGACAAATTCTTTTCTAGGAAAAACTATAGTCTCCATGTTTTTCAACTCTGAAATCTTTAATCTTCATATTAAAATAATTAACATATTCAGATTGACTTTTTATTGGCCTAAATAGCTGTTATAAGAAAGAAACTACTTGGCAGAGTAATGAGTAAAGAGGAATTATATGAAGGCAGGAATAAAGAGAGAACAGCTCTCTGCCCTCAGTTTCCTTTTATGCAGAAGGCATAGGCTTGCACCAGCTCTAAGATTGCAACAGTAGAGCTGAAATCCCTAAAGGCAATGTGACTGACGCTCTTATACCAAGCCAAGCAAGCTTTATACCAGCTTCTCAGTAGTGTCTTGCTCCCTGTGGTGGGCTACTAGTGCAAGTTCAACCCTCTTGAACCTTTCATTCTGCTCAGGAGAAAGAGCCTCCGGGCTGACACACCAGTTCATAGAGGGTCTTGAAGAGTCTGGAGATGAAGTGAAGATGAGATGGCCTCAGACTGAAAAATATTTCCACCTACTTCCATTATTTCCAGTATCATATTGAGGGATTTCTTTTGTGACATATGGTCACCCCACCTGAGAATTCTACAGAGTATATGAAAGGCAAAGCCAGACTCTCACCCTCACTCATAGTAGCTGTCCCTCAACTCATAGTTACTGTGGTTATTAAATTACTCATAGGGAATTGATCTGTTATAGAAATTACAAGAATATTTATAAATATGCCTTCCCTCACGTTTGCTTTAGGAGAGGTTTCATTAGATGGGCCCTTCTTTGTGTCTAAAAGTCTGTAACACTATAATCTCCTCAAATCTTTTCCTGTAAGTATAGACCATTATTTTAAATGTGATTTTAAATATCAGGGTTTACCTTTTTGGAGAACTATTATTGCTTGAAATTCATGTTAGAAACAGAAAGATTGCATCATATATTTAAATAACCAGATGTGTCATTTTTTTTAAAGGAACCATTTTTTAAAATAAATTTATTTAATTTTGGCTGCATTGGGTCTTCGCTGCTGTGCTCAGGCTTTCTCTAGTTGCGGCGAGTGGGGGCTACTCTTCGTTGTGGTGTGTGGGCTTCTCATTGCGGTGGCTTCTCTTGTTGCGGAGCACGGGCTCTAGGCGCGCAGGCTTCAGTAGTTGTGGCACGTGGGCTCTAGAGTGCAGGCTCAGTAGTTGTGGCAGGCGGGCTTAGTTGCTCTGCAGCATGTGGGATCTTCCTGGACCAGGGCTTGAACCCGTGTCCCCTGCATTGGCAGGCGGATTCTTAACCACTGTGCCACCAGGGGAGTCCCAGATGTGTCATTTTTTTTAATGTTGAAATTTTAAAATAACTTGGGAGAATTTGTTTTTGTCAGTGTTGTCAGATATTAGTTATGTTAACATTCATATTATAAATAACAAATATATTCTTTTTTTTTTTTTTTTGCGGTACGTGGGCCTCTCACTGCTGTGGCCTCTCCCACTGCGGAGCACAGGCTCCAGACTCGCAGGCCCAGCGGCCATGGCTCATGGGCCCAGCCGCTCCGTGGCATGTGGGATCCTCCCGGACTGGGGCACGAATCCGTGTCCCCTGCATCGGCAGGCGGACTCACAACCACTGTGCCACCAGGGAAGCCCAACAAATATATTCTTAAAGAAAAATCAGAAAATACAGATAAGCAAAAAGAACATTTAAAAATTTCACCCAGGGAATTCCCCGGCAGTCCAGTGGTTAGGACTCTGCCCTTTCAATGTCGAGGGCGCCCATTCAGTCCTTGGTGGGGGAGCTAAGGTCCCGCAAGCTGTGAGGCGCAGCCAAAAAAAAAAAAAATCCACCCATTTAGAAATAATTAAGATAGAAGAGGAAGAAGGAATCAATAAAGGTAAAAGACGTAATTACTATTTCATCTGTTTTTAAGATGCATATCTTCAAATTTTAACATCTCTGAAATCAGGATGTGTGAAGGAGTTTGCCTTTTTTAGTGGTACCTATAACAGCGATGCATCTTAAATTTGATGGTCTTGTATTCAATGAAATACAGTAATAGGTTCATTGTTGTTTGGGGTATAGATCCTCACAAATAGAATAGCACATCTGAGTGACAAAACTGCATTGCACAAATTGCTTGCACTGATTTTGAGGAAGCATTTCCAATAGCAAAGTGCCTCTCTGGAACTGGTGTCTAAGGCTTGCTGAACTCTTGATTCCATTTCTGTCCTCCTCTTCACTGCCATACCACTCCAGAGGTGAAAGGGAAATAGATGGGACTTGGTCCTGGTGCTAACCATGCTTTAAGTCCCACAGAGAAGAGACTGGCAGGAGCATCCTTCTGAGGCCCTCTCACCTTCCTTTCATCTCCAATAGAAAGTACAAATCACTGATTAGTTTTTGAGGCAGTAAATAGCTGTTAAATTTAGAAAATCTTTGGTAAGAGTGACTTTTATGCTTTTGTGTAATATTTCATGTTAAGTGGTTTGTTTCACTTACTGGGTAGTAAATATTTCTATTTCATTATCCTTCTCATCTTTTTATTATAGTATACAAGGAGATAGCTGTTTAATTCAAAATAACATCACTTTATCATTATATGGCTTTATATAAAGCTATATAATCAGATAGCTTTCTCAGACTTACCCTGTACATATCTATATATTATTTAAATGCAAGGCAAGTATCATGTATATATGTACTTAATTTTTTTAGCTATTTTATTTTTATAAAACCTGTAGTTTGAGTTTTCTTCTAACTAGGAATTTAATGATTTCTTCCATTTATATATGCATGCAGGAAACAATGAAGAATGAAAAACATAAAGAAGAAATTAAAATGAAAACCAAAGACTTTTATGAAAAAGAAAAACTCCTCAGAGAAGAGAGCAGCAAGGAACACTTGGCTCCACCAGTTCAAACTCAGATTAAAGGGCATGCCTCCGCTCCATACTTTGGAAAAGAAGAATCCTCGGTGGCTCCCACCAGCACTGGTAAAACCTTTCAGCCAGGATCCTGGATGCCACAAGATGGCAAGAGCCACAATCAATGAATGCACTGTGGTAAAATCATTTCATTTATATATGTATGTGACTATTTTAACAAGTAAAAAGTTACTTCATATTTTCTGACTGTACAATAGTTCTCTATTCCAGTAAACTTAAGAACTTGTTTTTACTATGCATAAGAAGTGTGAGGTTATGAACTATAGGAACCTAACTTCTTTTAGACTTAAATCCTTCACTTGATTTAGTCATCATTCTCTGTTTATGAATTTGCTTAGTTTTTTTTCCTCTTTGAGTTGCTCCCTTGAGAAGTATCTTGTAGCTGTAAATGCTCAGTACATTTTAGATCCTTACGATCATTTAGAAACCACCCAAAATATATCTTGGTAGAAAATGATATGGGTAAATATTGAACTGTCCTAAATGATCAAATATAAAAGGAGAAGACTGCTATTTCTGTAGAGGCACTCTGTAAGATTCTAAAGAACTAATCAAAAAGATGAACTTGGATAAAACACATGGAGGCCAGGATAAAAACACGTGGAGGCCAAGAAAATTTATTTGATAAATGAAAAACACCCTATGATACTGATGAGTAGATAGGACAAAAGCTATTTTATGGTGGAATTGAGGTTGGAGTTTTAAAGAGGAATTAGGACCAATGGAAGTAGACAATCTATCACAAAAGTCTGAAAAGATGGTAAACAGAGAAATGGTACAGTAATTGCAGTTCTGTGAGATTAAAAATTACTTTGAAGAAATAGAAAATAGGGCAGAGTTCTCAGAATGTGATTCCACTGATAGTGGAGATTACAGTGATTTCTATATTGGAGAAAATTATAGACAGATGACAACATTAAAACAGATTATATATAAAAGTGTCATACATTTTCTGAAGTGCACAACCAAGTTTTTGTTGCTAACAGAGTTCTAATTCTAATATAGAGGTCTTCTAACAGTGTTTGACATTGTAGCAACTACTCAATAAATATGGACTGAGATTTTTACTTAATATTAGAAGGTAAAATTTTTAATTGCTTAAATAAACTACAGAAAAATACAACTTTATAAAATGTTATACTAAAACAAGTAATCAAATGTAATCACCATAACACTCATGAAATGACAAAAAAAAAAGCTCCTAGGTGGTAATATTAACGTTCCAGCAGCCCTGTTAATATCAAGTTAATCATTCTGTCTCTTTACATTATTCCAAAGTAGTATTACATTTTACCAAAGAGGCAAAAAAGGAACTAGCTATTAGGCACTATAAAAAGAGATAAAATTTGTTGTATAATTGACTGTAAAGTAAGATGTTCTTGAACCCCAGGTTACAGGAAAAACTGTAAATTCTAACATGCTAGAATAGAATGTGTCTACTACCAAATTCCTATCAGCTTATTAACTGTATTCTATATACATATTTTACAAAAGTTTGTTGTGTAGGCTGTTTATAAATATCTTAATGTATGACAGAATTTACATTAATTTTAATTTTTATGGTTTTCATTTTAAAATACCTGTTTTACATAAAAGAAAATCTTAGCCAACAGTTACGTTATATAAGATGATGATACTGGCCCACCCATTATTAGTAAAGTATGAACTTTCAAAGTGATTTTGAGAGGTGGGAATAAACTTTGTAGTAATCCATCCACACTCCTTTCCTCAAGACTAACATTTTTAGGATGACTGGTTTACACAGGTGGTATCAGAACAGAGTTCTGAGAAGATTTAGTCCTACATAAAAACTGAACTATAATCTTGGCCTAATTAAGATTGCCTTTCTAAACAATCTTGTTTTTATATGTGGCTTTTAAGCCAGACACATGCAAAGCAGAACCAGAGTTTCACATAAAATATTCACTTGTCCACCATATTTCATATTTTAAAGTTATATTTGGGGAATTTACAAGTTTTTTTTGTAATGAAAATGTTTTTCTTCATCTTTTCAAGACAGACTCCAAAACCCATGCAGATTTTTAAATTTCAAAAGTTAAAATGTTCATTTTAAAATAATTAAATTGGGGCTTCCCTGGTGGCGCAGTGGTTAAAAATCTGCCTGCCAATGCAAGGGACATGGGTTCGAGCCCTGGTCCGGGAACATCCCACATGCTGCAGAGCAACTAAACCCACACAGAAGTACTGAGCCTAAGCCCTAGAGCCCACGTGCCACAACTACTGAGCCCACGTGCCACACCTACTGAAGCCTGCGAGCCTAGAGCCCATGCTCCGCAACAAGCCACGACAATGAGAAGCCCACACACCGCAACCAAGAGTAGCCCCCACTCACAAACTAGAGATCCCACGCACAGCAACGAAGACCCAACACAGCCAAAAATAATTAATTTAAAATAATAATAATAATTAAAGTGTCATACATACCTTAAGTTCTCTCAGATAAATCCTTCCTGACTTCCTGTGCCTCTGCTATATATGCATATAGCATTTTTTCCCCCAAAGGCCTTATTATACAAACTGCTCAGGTATACATGCGTTGCCTTTTGGGTTTAACCATATAAATCTAGCCTATTAGCTATGCCTTGGATATCTGAAGTTAAAAATCAAAAAAAATGGAGGAAATCATTTTTTCCCCATTATGTTATCCTTTTGCATTCCATTTTTACTGATTTCTGGCTCTCATTTACTTCCTAATTTCATCAGCCTTGACCCAATACCATCATACTGACTTTGTTAATGTTGTTTCATTAACCACACTATCTAAAATGTAACCTGAATTCATTTAGACTAGGCTTTCTCAAACTATTTGTGTTCTTTGGGGGAAAAGAAAAGAGAGTCTATGATAGTCAAAGAAGGTTAAAAGACTCCAAGAAATCATGAAGAAATGAATTGTCTTATCTTAACACAGTTTCCCAAACTTTTGGTATTTGAACACGGAATCCCCTTTAATGTTTGAGAAATACAGAATTTGTCCTTATATGTTACAGATATGAAGTAAATCAGTGATCCTATAATCAGTTGCAAACCTGAAAGCAATCATTCCTAAATAGGTATCAGACTTCCTCTAACTTAAAACCAGATGAGGTATAAAGTGCCCCTAACAATGGGTGACGAGCTGTTACTTAATAGTGGATCTCAACATTGGGTTTCTAGCTTGCAGCATCCGAAGCTTATTTCAAGTTTGCTCACTGTAATTTCAGGAAATAGGTTTAAAATCCCCTTGCAAATCTGATAAAGTAACACCATGCTGAAGTTTACCACATGGACGCTATGGATCAAATTCTGGTGCACAAACTTTTTGGTGGTAAAATGTTTGTTATAGGCAGCTTGTTTTTCCTTCAAAACCAGCCATAATTGATTATATTAGTTCTAAGAACTTCAGAAACAACATAATATGTAGGCAGTTTTTAAAAGAATTATTCTGGGTAACAGTAAATGGGATTCTTGTAACCATAACAGTATGTTACAATAAAAGATTGATTTTTCTGAAAGACTCTCAAAACTCATAATACACAGTCCCCAACTTAATATTTCAATTTTACGATACACATTCACATTCAACAGAAACGTTCTTTGATTTTTAATCTTTTCTCGGGCTAGCAGTGTGCAGTAGGACACTTGTGATGCTGGGCAGTGGCAGGGAGCCACAGCTCCCAGTCAGCCATGCAATCACAAGTAAACAACCGATACCCACACAACCATTCTGTTTTTCACTTTCAGTACATTATTCAGTAAATTATTTTCAGCTTGCAATGGGTTTATCAGGATGTAATCCATTTTAAATCGAGGTAGCTCTATAGTCTCTAATTTACACCACCCCCCAACACACACAAACATATAGACACATATTATAAAACCTTGTTGATCTCAAATGTATAAAAAGGCTCCATAAATTTTGGGAAAAGCTGAAGAAACAATAAATGGCCTATGCCAAACAAATACAAAATTGTATTAAGACTAACAGGGACTATAGAAAAACCTATTTTAGTTAAATACCTTTAAATTGTCACAATGAGCAATGAAACCATAGCTTTAGTGGATAACTGTAAGTTTTGTTTAAATTTCAATGACAATATAAAAAGCATATCCTAGATCACCTGAATAACTAATTTGTAATTAAACACTGAATTATTTCAGTGCTTGGAGCTGCAATGTGTTGATCACACTGGCACCAAGTAGGAACTGACAACCTAAAATAACAGTAATAAGTATTGTTCAACCAGTCCATAAACATTCTCAGAGGTCCTTAGGTTCTCATATTTGAGAAACATTGCTCTCAACTTTTACAAGTACAGTTGACCCTTGAACAACATGGGTTCGAACTGTGTGGGGTCACTTATACACAGATGTTTTTAGTGGTAAATACTACATGATCCAGGGTTGGTTGAATCCACGGATGAAGAACTGTGGGTACAGAGGGACCTCGGAACTGCAGATATGGAGGACCTGCATATAGGAAGGAACAATGTATAGGGAGGGTCCACTATAAATTATACAGGGATTTTCGACTGCAAGGGAGGACTCATGCTCCTAACCCACAAAAAAAAACAAAGCCCAGCATGGTGTTCAGGGGTCAACTGCATGCTTATCTATAAATGAAATTTGTAACCCTCTGAAAAGTCTAACTTCTATAACATATTTAACTTGAATTATTACTCCTCCCCCCACAAAAAAAAAACAAAGCCCAGGACCTCTTTATAAAAATGTATCAAATTTATTTCAATATCTAGTTTCATTTTTAAGTTAAAGCTTTTAGACAATTTTTTTGTAATTTAAGATTCATTATCAGGGGTGAGGAAAACATTAATAAGCTATTAATTACTGACAACAAAATTATTAACCATGCATTTATAAAAGCCATGTTAAAGAGTAAAAAGTTCCAGTTATACTACTTAACTGAAGGAAATATCCTTCAGCCCTTTATTTCTAACTATAACACATTCTAATTTTGACATGATTTACACCTTTTTCACCCAACTAATACTATGCTAAACAAACTTTTTCCAACTGTTAAGCCTTTCTTTACCATTTATGAAATATGACTTAACTGTTACTCTTTAAAAGTTCCTTAAAAGAGATCTGAATTTTAATTTTCACCATGAACCTGTTTGATCAAAAAAGTAAAGGACATCACTACCACATGAATTAAAAGAATGGAATGAAAAACAAAAGTGGTATTATATAATCAGCAAATTATTTGATAAGACATTTTAACTACTTCACATTTCTACTTATAGCACAAGTGAGAATTAACTGGTTCCAAGGTACTACAAGGTGTGGCATTTTTACTCCAAGCTTTAAATCATAGTGTTGATCTACTCATCTCTAAGAAAATGGCAGTGTTCATAAGTACAAAAATTGTTATATCCAGTAAGTGGTATTCTACATGGTCAAGATAATAAGAGAATTCTTTATAAAATTAGATTTTTAAAAATGCAGAATGTCTGGTAATTACCAGTATCTCAAAAGCTAAAATGAGAAAAATACAGAAAATAGAAGTACTCATTGAATAATACTTTGCTTTGAGGAAGCCAGAAATGATTCTATTTCAAGAAATAAGTAATAATGATAAAAGATGTGATTACACTGTATCTCTTTTAAGCCAAAGCATGCTTTTCACCTCAGGACAATTCTGATTTCTACATTCTTAATCTCCTTTGTCCAGAACAGGACCCCATTTTAAGCCATTATTTGAATAGAGTCCATAATCTAAAGCCATTTTTCTCCACAGGATGTTTTCACTTTAGTACATATGCTGCAAAAAGGCAAATGACTAACTCAGTTATAAAGAATCTGTAGCATAATAAATGCCAATTTACAGTAACTGTCAACAGACTTCTACACCGAAGCCTAAAAGTTGCTATAGTACAGATGAGAACTAACATGATTCTTCCACATGCTCAGACTTCATTTACTAAATAATACTGTCACAAGATCTGAAAAGAAACCTTAATGGGTCCTTCCAAAGCTGCATAATTTTCCAGATGATTTTCCTCTGGTTGCAAAGCCTGTTCATTCCTTCAATCCTTTTTTAGTCGTTTAGCTTTTGCAATATTTTCTTGACGTTTTTGTTTCTTCTTTTGCTCCTTTTCCCTGGCCTCGATCATCTTGGCCAATTTCCAAGACAGTACAGCACTTGCTAGAAACAATGGAGTTAGGGCCAGAATAACTGTTGTAAGGAAGCCATATGGGTCCTTTGCAGCCCATTCCACAACATACTCAGCCCAAGCCTTTATATCAAACATCTTTGTAGAGGCCTTAGGAAAGCAGGGGGTGGGGGGAGAGACAACAAGAGAAAAGCCTATGTGGTTAATCAAATTTTCAAAAAGATACCCCATACAATCAGTTAACTCAGAATTCCATTATCACTCAATAGTTTGGTTGGTTGTTTTTAAAAAGTACTAATTAGTACTATTTTAATAAGGACTAATGTTTCTAGTAAGAAAAAATAATTCACCTAGGACAACCAGAAGAGTGACACTTAAAAGATGTGAAGCTATAGAAGATAAAAGGAAAAACCATGTGGAATCTGTCATAAGGGCTAGGCATTCTCATATGCCTCCTATATTCAAGACAAATTTTATTTAGCAGCAGAGTTTTCAAAGAATTTTGAGTTTTATGTGCTCATTCCAGGAAACAGCTGAATCCCATTATGTCATTTTTTTAACATAGCCTTAGTACTATTAAGTGTTAATTAACAAAAGTACAATCATCAAATTTGCTATCTGAAAGCCACAGAATATGTGAAATGCCTGGAGAAAGGGAGGTAATGGATAGCTGTTTCCAGGAATGAAAAGAGAGGGTAAGGGAACCATAATATCCATTCATATGCAAAGAGTTCTATAAGCAAAAGGTGACATGCTATTTTATGCCTTCTTTCAGCTTTGAGGACTCCTATTTGAGGACAAAATTTAGTAAATGAGAACTTTAATAGATGAGAAAATTAACCATTACAGGTGCCATGCATTTTGTTCCGTTTTGAGTTGGTAAGGGAGGGCCATCTGGCAAATGAGGATGTTGTGGATTTGAGTGACATTTTCTATTTTGCCCCAGAGGCTTTTCAACCTTCGTGTTTGTGTTGATCTCTATTCAAAGTGGAGAATCAGAATACCTGGGGAGGAATGGGTGTATATACAGTCACTTAAAATTTCAGCTGGGATTTAAAAAATCATCTACCTTATGCTTTGAGTAGTGATCTCTAACTTTGTCCTGGGATTATTAGCCAATCACAATTTCAGATGACCCTTGGTTGGCTGTCTTCTTTAGCTCTACCATACACTTCTGAGAGAATGCTTAAATTCTATATACTGGTTGGGTTGAAAAGAATAGATAAAAGAAAAACGTTAAAAGTCAACTTTAAGGAATAATTATAATACAATTTTAAATGGTAAATTCTCTATATGCAACCTATAAATGACATGTAAAATCGCCTGGCACATTAAATACATTTAATATCTAGTGCTTTCTAATTTTAAGAAAGAAATAATTACACAATGGTAAATGCCCTGTAAGAAAATCCTAGTTACTGGAGATCAAATATTTTACTAAATTACTTCAAAAATAAAATTATTTACGAAGTTCACTAACATATAAAATAAGTTAGCTCACTGATATGTTACAGCATATCCATTCCCAGATCTTGAACTTTTTATACTAAAAAAGTCAATTATTTGTTTATAGGGTTAAGTATACAATCGCAAAATCAAACACCGCTTTACTCTTAAAAGGTTTTTTTTTTTGGTCTCCCTATTATAGTTTGTGTTCTTTATAGAAAAGCCAGAGATAAGCAAAACAAAATATATATCACCCACAATCCCATCACCTACATAAAACTACCATGACTGGTTTTAATTACATCCTATCACAACTTCTTCATATTTTCAACTTAAGACACATTAAAGTACCTAAGACATCGTTAAATATCCTAGCCTCCCCACCCCATTCGTAGGCTCCCACCCACACAGTCGAGCCCAGGCTCTACGGATATCCATCTGTTTCTTCAGCTTCTCCAGCCCAGTAATGAATTAACTAATGCAAGATTCAGAGATGAGCAAAAGAACTTTGCAATAAAGAGTAAAGCGGAAGTGAAGGACCCGGTTATGGCCGAGTTTTAGCTATTAACACAGAGAAAGGAGTTACCGTCCACAGGACACAAACCTCCCATGCACCTCAATTTCGGACCCCAAGCGCACGCGCCTCCCACACTCCAAGGAATATTTTCTTCCTTCCGAGAAGTATCGGCCGGGCTTGATCTCCGGGCCAGACCCGCGCGGCGCCTAAAGCTGCAGCTGATGGCACCTCACAGCCATCCGCACTTCCCCTCCTTCCTTGTGTTTTCCTCGCTCACCCTTCCTTCCTCACCGCACCCGGCCGCCCGCCCCTGGGGCCACGCTCCCCAGACCCTCCACCTCGGCGAGCGCGGGCCCGGCGGAGCTCGCACAACAGGCGGCCCCCGGGAATCAGAGGTCGTCCCCGCCACACCTTGGGCCGTCGGCGCCGTGGCCGCCTCCGCCGGGCACGGGGGCAAAACTGCGGCTGCGGCCACCACCGGCCTCCCCTACGTCGCGCCCGAGGCTGTGGATTCGGACCCCCAACTCCGAACTAACCTTCAGGCCGGAAGCAGGAAGGCGGAAGCCGCGGCTCTCCCGACCCGCCCACAGGCCGGCCCTTGCCTGGATCCGGCCTGAGGAAGTCGAGGGGCCAGTTTCCGGCTGCGCCATTGCTGTGTGGGGCCCGGGACCCGGACTCCGAGCACGCGGGGAGGGCGGGGCGGCGCCCGGGTTTCCGGGGAGCGGCAGGTGAGGGCACGTGGGGCGAGCGGCGGCGCCCGGCTGGTTGCTGGCTCGGAGCCCGAGTTTCGCGCCTTCTGTCGGGGCGGCGTCTTGCCTGAGGCTCGGGTGGGCTCCGGCCTCCGGGAGCCGGTCCGGAAGCACGGAGGGCCCCCTACCTTTGCACCCGAAGTCAGCCGGGGAACGGCCGCTCCCCTGCAGGAGCCCGGCCGTGGGTGGAGGGCCCCGGTGGGTAAGGTCCGTGACCCTGGGAAACTCCAGCCAGAGAGCGGCGGCAAGAAGGGAGTTGGTTCCCACAAACCGCCCAGAGTCAAGGTGAGGGTGACACTGCGACTCTTGAAGGATTCTAGCGAGTTCCTCGGGTTCACACTCCACTCTTTGACCTTCTCATCTTCGGGTTGGACAGTAGTTAACGGTTCACGTCGAGGAGATAAAGCAGCAGCTGGACCGTGGTGGGTCCATCGAACCTTGTTACTAAGGGAAAATGCAGCCATGCTGTGTGAAGAGGGGTTTTTAATTTAAGAACTTAACTCTTTCACAAAAGCATGATCGATATTTGCCCACAGTAAACTTGATAAATAAACTATCTGGGCGCAGAGTTCCCACCGAGGTACTTGTTCTTCCAGTACACAAAGAGATTCAAAAGTCAACAAGCAGAAAGAGTGAGTTAATACATTGTCTTCTAAACTACAGGAACTGAGAGATTAACTCTGGTTTGGTTGGTGATCAGATTTTGTCGTCTCTTGTACTGAACTGCTCTGTTTGACTACCTCTTCGAATGTTGCAAGATCTCTTCACTGTCGCGTGCCAAATAAAGCAGGTTTTTATTCTTGAAACGCTATAGAATGTTCTCTTTGAGGCGCAAGTTTTGACATGTATAACTAGTTTAGGTATAACAGTAACTATTATTTACCAGGGAACAGGCTTTTGGCAAATAAGCTAATGATCTAAAATACTGTTTGTTGGGCATATGTTAATGTTTGTATGTTGTATTAGCAGCAGTTGTTTTCTTATTCATTCTTGTTTGAAAACTTGGATGATGGTTTCAAAGCTTGTGCTGCTTGGACCTATCCTGTACCTCTAGTAGCCAGAATAAGACTCAGTCATTGGATTGTGTGTACTGAAAGCTTGACTTGCTGATGGTAACTCTATGTGGTTTTGTAAACTTGCCCAAATAGTAACTCCAGGAGAGGATCAGAATTTATTTTAACGTCCTTCACTCCGGAGACCAATATGCGTATGTTGTTTTATTTATTTATTTTATTTTATTATTTTTTTTTTTCGGTACGCGGGCCTCTCACTGCTGTGGCCTCTCCCGTTGCGGAGCACAGGCTACGGACGCGCAGGCTCAGCGGCCATGCCTCACGGGCCTAGCCGCTCCGCGGTATGTGGGATCTTCCCGGACCGGGGCACGAACCCATGTCCCCTGCATCGGCAGGCGGACTCTCAACCACTGCGCCACCAGGGAAGCCCTGCGTATGTTGTTTTAATCACGGTTAGACAGTTTTCCTCATTACTGCCTCTCCTGTAGCTCACTCTGCTGCATCCCTTGTGAAATGCATAGGAGTCTTGGGCCGGAATAAAAGGCACGGAAGAAGGAAGCCTCGGTAGGTCTTTGGCTCTAGTGTAAATCAGGCTTTCACTGTCTAATATTACTGATCTAGCTTCCAGTTCCAGGGCAATCTGAAAGCCCAGGAATAGCATAGCGGTTGCCACAGCTGAGCTCCCTACTGCTACCTGCATTGCCTTAATGAAAGGTGGCATCAAGATTGGTTCAGATGCTGCGGAATACTTTCTAGAGGAGTCTTAGCTTGGGAGTTGAGATTCATAGGCCTTGTCTCTGCTGATCTGATACTCTGATAAGTCACTCTGAGCCTGTTTCCTTTTGTGTATGTGGAAAGCTATTAGGTTATCTCTGGGGTTCTTTCAGCTTGAAAATTCTGTTGATTGGACTGGATTTGGCCATTTTTCTGACTTGGGCTTCATAAGCAGCAGGAGAATAAGGAATTTAGTGGAAATACCATAGCCAGTTTTCTTAAAGGCTTAGTCTTTATTTGAAAGATCCTTAATTGGCTTTTTATTCTCTTGCACATGTCTTTCAGAATATCAACTTAGAATAACAAGGAAATAAGGTCTGCTTGTATTTATTTTTAAGAAATAAAATCTTAACCGTTTGTGTAGCTTTAACCAAAGTAACTAAAGCTTGCACTATTAATTAAGGAGGGTTGTCTTTGCATAAGAATAATTCCTTTGTAGCATATCATATCACCATCTGCTCTAGTTACTCTATTGCAGTTATATTTTGAAAATGGAGCCTTACTCCCCAATGTTCATTGCAGCACTATTTGCAATAGCCAGGTCATGGGAGCAACCTAATGCCCGTGGACAGAAGAATGGATAAAGATGTGGTGCATATATACAATGGAATATTACTTAGCCATAAAAAGGAACAAAATTGGGTCATTTGTAGTGAGGTGGATGGACCCAGAGCCTGTCATACAGAGTGAAATAAGTCAGAAAGAGAAAAACAAATATTGTATATTAACACATATATGTGGAATCTAGAAAAATGGTACAGATGAACCAGTGTGCAAGGCAGAAATAGACACAGATGTAGAGAACACATGTATGGACACCAAGGGGGGAAAGAGGCGTGGGGGGGAGGTGGTGGTGGTGGGATGAATTGAGAGATTGGGATTGACATATATGCACTAATATGTATAAAATAGATAACTAATAACCTGCTGTATAAAAAATGAAATAAAATTCAAAAAAAAAAGAAAATGGAGCCTTAAAAATTTCTGAGCTTTTTTCCTCTTAAGAAAGGAAGTCCTAGTCTTTCATTAGTTTGTTTAAAACTCTTTTTTCTCTTGAATGATACAAAGTTACATTTCACCCTGACTCATGTCAAAATTGTGAATGAGTAAAGCCTGAATAAGATTCTATTATTATAATCTAGAGTTAACTAAAGATTTTAAGAGCTTCCTTACCTGCTGAACAATTTGTGCTTATTTCCTGCAGTAACGTTTCACATATTTGACTTATTTTGATAGAATTGGTTTCTCCCCTAAGTTTTATTTCTGAGTTTTTCCTACCATTAAAACACAATGCAGGGCTTCCCTCGTGGCGTAGTGATTGAGAGTCCACCTGCCGATGCAGGGGACATGGGTTCGTGCCCCGGTCTGGGAAGACCCCACATGCTGCGCAGCAGCTAGGCCCGTGAGCCATGGCCGCTGAGCCTGCGCATCCAGAGCCTGTGCTCCGCGGGAGAAGCCACAACAGTGAGAGGCCCGTGTATCGCAAAAAAAAAAAAACCACAATGCAGATACATTTCTTAATAGGTACATTTATGTAATTTAAAAAGTAATAGTCGGGTTTTAGTAACATTTGGAAGATCATACTGCAGAATAATAATTTTTAAAGGCTATTTATTGAATACTTACTGTGTAGCAGGTCCTAGGCTAGATGCTTTGTATCTGTTATCACTGATCCTTAGACTAAACAACTCTGTAGGATGGTATTCTTATACCTATTTTACAGATAAAGAACCAGAGACTTAAAAAGTAGGGCAGAATTCTAAACAGATCTGGCCCCAAAAATCCCTGCTTGTTTTTTTTAATGTCAAAGACTAGACAAAAATGCTGATTTCATAAAATGAAAGTAATTTTTTAAATCTGTAATTGTTAATTTTAACTAATAATCACAACTAAAATCTTCCCATACTTCAAAATTGTCTGTTGCCCAGGTGGTGGCAGCATGTCTCAAAGAGTTAGTGTGGTGTAGAAGGTTTTCTCCAGCCTTGCCAGTTGATTTGCTTCTTCATCCCACATACACGACCTATCTATCAATCTCTACTTCTCTTTTGGGCACTTTCACTGCTATTAGACCAACCCATCAGTGATTCACTCAACCTTCCACCCTCCCTTCAGCTTCACCTTCTGAATGGGTCATACTCTGCCAGTTTGCTTTCAGCCTATTTTGCCTACAAAGAAAGCATCACCAAAGTATTCTGGAAAATTCATTTAGGCCTATCCAGTAACATGACTTTTTTTTTTTCCAAATATTGTTATTTTTCACCCATTGTTAAATGTAATTTGGCAAAAGCACATCCTAAATGAAATAATTGGCTAATATTATTATGAAATACTTGTCTAAATTAGAAGGCATGCTTAAACTTTATGGGATATACCAGTTAAGGAGGTAATGAAAAGCTTTTAAAAGATAGAATTTGTCTTCAAAATAGAACAAGAAGATTCAGTAGGGAGCAGTGAAAGGTCATATAATTCAGAAGGAGATATACATACGTGTGTGTGTGTGTGTGTGTGTATCAGAATAATTAGTTTAACCTGCCTTAGCCAAAAATTGCTTGGAACATTGCAGGACTGCTACCTTCCTAGAGGTTTCAAATCAGATGATACCTCCTCACAAAAGCCCTCTCTACCCCTATTTTATTTTTCTCAAAACACTTCAGTCTGACATCTTGTTTATTGTTTATTTTTTCCCACTAGAATGTAAGCTATATGAGATCAGTTACCACAGTACCTAGAAAGAATATTGTTTTGAATAATTGATTCCAAGATAGAGCATTGCCACTTACAAATAAAACTTAGTGTTTGAATGAATCATGAAATAATCTAAATCCTGGGAACTTGTAAAGCTCGTGTTAAAGTACCAAACAGTGATTGTATGTTTTGAAAGTAATAAGGGTTGCCTCAGTAAGAATAGGTCTAAAGATTAGTAAATAAGATGTTAGGGAAAGATAAAAATAATTGTGGTTATTTTGTTAATGAAAGAAAACTAGTTGCTTAAGTCTTTCCAAGTATGTAAAAGTATGTTAAAGGAACGTAGTGATTCATCATCTTCATTGATAAGATAAAAGGAATTAGTCCTAGACTGTAGGTGCTAAGATTTAAGATAAGAACAAGCTAGACTAGAGATCTAAATAGAGATCTTTGAAAATGGGGTGTGTATATGCAGGCTAGATGCCCTCTCTAGATATTTCCCAGCTTCAGATTGCAAAAGAAAGATTAGATAGCAGATGCTTCTCTTGTTGATTATTCCTTGCTGCCTATGGCCTTTTCTGCACGTTTAAGAAACATTTCAGTGTATTTGAGTGATATGTATTGCTGCTTTGGGTAGTTTATAGAAGTCTTTTCACATAATATTAAAAATTGGGTGTTTCTGCTTTTTTGAACACTGAAACTATTTACAATTCTGTATCTCCAGAATGTACTATACATGCATATGCAGCAAACTAATACCCTGTAATTAGAGGGCACCCTTTTGGAAGGGTAAAGTTTCCAGTAAATTCTTCTGAAGCCTTGGATTGCAGTCCTGTTAAATCGTGAGAGACAGTAAGCTTTCCTGCTGAATCTAGAAGTTCAAATATTAGGCTTATCCCTAAATGATGTAATAATATTAGCCGTGTCAAGTCACCTTTAATTTCTGTGCTAGGGTCTCGTAGCCATTAAACAGGAGTTGCTATCCAGTTGAGAAAACTAATCCACGTATAAGAATCCTTCAGTGTATATAGTTGATTCACTTTGTTATAAAGCAGAAACTAACACAGCATTGAAAAGCAATTATATTCCAATAAAGATGTAAATAAATAAAGAGAATCCTTCAGTGTAGAAACAATGTGTATTGCAAAAGCAGCCCCTAGCACCATCACCTTTGCTGAGTAACATTTTAATTTTACACATTCCACCTTCACCTAAGCAAGCTACTTGAAGTAACCATATCAAACAAGCATATTTGCTGTATGATATTGTCAGGTATGTTGTCCTCTGTGTCATACAGTGCCCTTTATATAAAGTCCCATATAAGATATTTTAGAATGTGATTCTAAAAAATGTTTTGGAAGCCATTTTTTCATAGGAAGAATTTTGCCTGTCTTTGATTTGACCGGAAGCTCAAGAGCCAAATTTGAAATTCATGTTTAACATCCATCCTGACTTGCATACTTGCATTTCTTTTTAAATATATTTTTCCTAGGACAGATATTCTGTACCTGTCATTATTGTATATGTTCATGTAGTAAGATTCCTCCAGTCCCTGGTGAAATAAGGCACAGTATACTATGCCTGTAGATCAAGCGTTTGAAACCCAGAACATTACAAAGATGTTTGATATGTAACAAGTAGTTATTTGCTAGTAAAATTCTTCCACTGCTTCTAACTTTTATGTTTATTTTAAAATCTTGTATAATCATATTCATTCAGAACTAGGGAACATAGGAAATCATTGTGTGGAACTGCATCCCAAAGTCTTAATTCTGAAAGCTATCTTGTGCCTTTAATAGCCCTCAGAGTATAATGTGTATATTTGGAATCTAGATTTAGAAGTGAACAAAAATTTACTGGTGCCAGGCTATAAATATAGTTCCCTAAACCATCATTTAGACACATATCGTAGTCCCAAATTCATAAATTGCTTTTGCTGAGTTCACAGTTTATGTTTTTACACTTTAAGTCAGGAAGTGAAACAGTCTGAAATCCAAAAACTCCTTTCTGATTCACATATGTCCCCTTGAAGTGTAATAAATAATAGTGGTGCATATGATGAGTTTCTAGAGGCTTTGAATTTGGAGTTTTTCTTAATTGTTAGAATTGACCTTGATCAACTAATTTTCTGTTCTCTGTAATAAGATAATAATACCTGCCTTCATACAGAAAGTTGGACCAATGTCCTCCTGAGATTCTTTTCATCTCTAAGTTTCAATATTCTATTGTAGGACTTACTGCAGTTGTAGACTTGTATTATTAATGAGCATAGGTGTGTAAGAATCTGACTTAATCTCTTGTTCTAGGTTCGTATTTGATCATGTTGTGTGGACCAAAGAAATCATTTAATATTTTTGTGCCTAGGTTCCTGTGTCCATAAAGTAGAATTAATAATACCTGTTTTTTGCAATACTAACTAGTTAATAAACATGTAGCCTCTTTTTTATAAGAGGTTGAATTCTATAGAATTCATTTGTAAATTGATTATTGGGAGCTTACACAGATTCCCAGGGAATTATGTTATAAATCGTGGTTATTTATGGCTATTTGACACACAGCATGAGTGGAAAGAGTGTCTCTGCATAAAAATGGTAGAAGATAATTCTCAATACTAGTAATAAAATAGTAAAAATTAAATGAAATTTTGATCTCCTGTACCACAGTAAGATTTTATAAAAAGTGATAATGATTGTAAATAGTGAAAATGAATTTGTCTGAGTCCATTTTTTTTTCAAGTTTTTATTTCCTACACGATGTGAATGCTTTGTCAGCACTTTCTGACCATCTTACCATATATGCAGTCCAGGAATCACTGTTTGTTGCAGTTGTTTTCAAGTCTGCTAAACCTTTTTATACCACAAGAAACTAAAGCTACATATGGGTCTATAAATTATTCATGTGTGTATGCAATGCATATGGAATATATTCATATACAGTAATCTGTGATGTGCCCCTCTCCCCTCCTTACTGTCTGTAGAATGAAGTACAAACTCCTTAGAGGAGTGAAATGATTCCTACCAGTCTGGTCCAACCTGCTGTGTAAATTTTCGACATGATAGAGGACCATTTATTTCAGACCTCTGCAGCTCTAAGAGATACCTTCTTACTGCAGTGGTTGACATATAGACTGGAACCAAACTACCTGGTTTGAATCCCAGCTCTGCCTCTTGCTAGGATGAAGAGATGGCTATGAGAATGCACCTCACAGACTCCTGCTCTAAGGAGCTTAATTGTCCAAGGGCCCCAGCTGCTGTGCTCAGAAATCCATCACTGTTTGTGCTAACTCTTTGCTTCTTTCATAGCTCAGTGACTGAGCATAGTAGAGATACTAAGGCCTGCTTCTGGGAGACAGAAGACTCCTCTCATGGCCAGTGAGGGGTCAGGGACTCCTCCATTGTCTTGCCAAGCCTTCCATAGGCTACACTGCAGTCTAGGACACTTCTACCCAGTCTTCCTCCCCTCTCTCTTTCACTTGGGGTCAGACTTGCATCATGGTGTGACAGTTTACCCAGTCTTGCCCAGCTCCTTCCCCATTTTCTCTCACAGATATTTCCTCTAATAAAAATCTTACACATTTAATCCCATCTTGGCCTCTGGGATGGTAAAAGTGGGATTCAGAACAGGTTCGTTACCTGGCCAGAAGATGCCACCCTGGTGGGTAGATGGGGCACTCACCACCCCTGGCATAAAGTTACAGATAAATTGTTAAGGTTTCACCAGTTGACTTGAGACAATGGCCTAGTGGAGGGGAACTGTGGTAGGTGTGATTATGCAGGTATTTGAAAAATATGGGAGGAATAATACCTACAAAGAAAGAGTTGGCTGATTACTGCTACGTTGTATTGGAGCACTGCTGAAGGAAAATGAGAAACAGAGCTGTTAACAAGCAGTTAACAGCTAAGTGTGAGAGCTGTAGAGCCTCTGTGGTAGCTTATGGAGAGGGCCTTATCACCTGGAATTGAAAGACAAGACTTGGTTGAACTGCAAGCTGAGGAGCCAGCTAATTGTTGATGTCACAGAGCTCCGAAGACATTTGAGCATTGAATGTTTTGCCAAGGTGGGTCTGTTAACGTGAAGGTGGGGAAACCTAGGATCCTAAACATTAGATGGGGTCATCCAATGGATGCCCCTGTGACTCCTGGACTCTCAGGGCTTGCAGTGGTAGTAGCCTTTCTCTAGTGAGAACTAGAATATTTGCTGTGCTGGAAGATGCTGAAGAAGCCCCTTGCCCCCAAGGCAGTAGCCCTCCTCCCCAACACTGCCCTCCTCTTTCTTTCCCGGCTGTCAAGCCAATAATTAACCAATAACAAATCCAGTCACTGGTAAATCCCAGCATAACCCAGCTGGGACATGCTGGGCCTGATAAGGAAGGAAAGAGACTATTCTCCTGAAAAATTTCATGGTTTAACTGACGTTACTGGCAGGAACCAGGAAAGGACTCCTGGGATTGGATTTTAAAGGTGTTTTTTCAAAGGGGTGAGAATATGGGATTAGATGAATAAGAAATCATTGACTTGGGCGCACTTTATCATGTATGGGGGGTTTAACACCCCAGCAAGAATTCTGCTATAGACTGAATGTGTCTCCCCAAAATTCATATGTTTAAACCTAATCCCCAATGTGATTTGGAGGTAAGAGGCCCCAGAGAGCTAACCTGTCCCTTCTGTCATGTGAAGACACAGCAAAGAGACAGCTGTTTACAAACCAGGAAATGGGCTCTCACCAGACACCAAATCTGCAAGCACCTCCGTCTTGGACTTCCCGGCCTTCAGAACTGTGAGAAATAAAAGTTTGTTGTTTAAGCCACTCAGTCTGTGATCTTCTGTTAACAGTAACACAAACTAAGTCAGACCCTAGTGTTCAGGGGAAGCTTGCTAATGGGATGGCTTTTAGAAAAATACAGCCAGTTCTCAGCAAAGTGAAAAATGTCTGAGTAGTACTGGCAGACTATAGAGGAAGGAATAAAGACGCTGAGCAAAGTGGGCATGCCAGAACAGAAGACGCATCAGAGGATTATGCTCCGTGAATGTGCCCAGAGGATACACCATTCACCCAAGGCCATCAGGAAAACAGTGGTGAGAGAGGCACCAACATCACTAAGAAGTTTGCAGGCCAGGGATGGAGGTAAGAGAAGCAGCCACAGAGCTGGCTCATTAGCATCCATGGGAATAATAGAGCCCTGAAGAAAAAGAGGCCAGGTGGTGTTGCTTAACTGGCAGAAGCTAGAAGGCCACAATTACCATAATGACTGGCAAGGTCATTGCAGCCAAAGGAGCTTGACTCAAAAGGAGTTGTGGAGACGGCTAATAGAGAATAGTCTCCCTAGGGGGAAAATAGATGGGCAGTCCACAAGGGTGCTCATTAACGTCTGTTACTATATAAAGCAAGAATAGAGGAGCTGGAGGCTGAGGGCAGTAATTGCAATAAAAAGTCATGATCCCTTGCTTAGTTCCCAGACCTAAGACAATTTTCAGACCCAGAACTGAATATATGAAATACAGGTTCATATAGGAAATATGAACCTAGTTCTTCCTCCTAGGAAATATAGGTTCCTAGGAGGAAGAACCCTACCACACCATGGCAAGTACATAAGTGCATGGCAATTCTTCTCAAAGGACTCTAGGGCTATCTATTTGATTGACCATATCCTGGGGAAAGAATAATCGGGTATTTTGAAGACTGTTGATCACAGGATCAGCATTGATGTTTATACCCAGAGATGTAAAGCAACATCACGGCTTTACTGTTAGAATGGGAGCCTACCAGACCGAGTGTTCTTGCTAAAGTTAGTCTCACAGTGGGCCCATTGGGTCCATGGACCCACCCAGTGGTCATTTCACAGTCCCCAAGTGCATAATTGGAATTTATATTTGTGGCAGTGGGAGTAACTGCTGCACTGGGTTCCAGGTCTGTGGAGGTAGGAGTTAGCATAGTGGGGACTGCCAAATGGAGCCCTCTGTAACTTCCCATCGCTCCTTCCAAGATAGTAAGTCAGGCAAAATATTGTATCCTAGGGCAATGGTGAGGATTAGTGCCACTGATCCTTTAAGACCTAAAGGACACAGGGGTGCTAATCCCAATCCTAGTTTTTTGATTTACCAGTCTGGGCCCTAAAGAAACTGGATGGATCCTGGAGAATGACTATATACTATAGATTTAACCAAGTGAAGACCCTGATCACAGTGGACTTTCTGTACTGGACTCTGGTAGAACAGATTTAATAAGGGCTCAGATACATGGTATATCACTGATTTGGCTATACTTTTTTTTTTTTCCATTCCAACTGGAAAAGAGTATCAGAAACAGTTCACATTCATGAAGAACAGTCAGCGATATTCGTTTAGACTGAATTTTGCCTTGGGGCTGTGTTAACTCTCTCATCCTGTCATAATATGAAGAAATATGGACCACTTAAATATCCCTCAGAACACTACTTTGGTCCATTTTACTGACAACATCATGCTGACTGGACACATGAGCAAGAGGTGGCTAGTATGCTGAAGACCTTGGTAAGATACATACACTCCAGAGGATGGGAGATAAACACTATGAAGCTTCAGGGACCAGCCACTTCAGTAAAGTTTTTAGAGGTCCAGCAGTCAGAGGAGTATCAGGATATCCCCTCCAAAGTGAAAGACAAATTGCTGTCTCTTACAGCCTTTACCACAAAGAAGGAGGCAGGGCACTTTGTAGGCCTCTTTTGCTTCTGGAATCAACACATTCTACAACTAGGAAAAGTGCTCTGGCTTAGGTACCAAGTGACATGGAAGGCTGCCCCCTTTAAATAGGACCCAGAACAGAAAAGGGCTCTGTGACAATTCCAGGCTTCAATGCAAGCAGCCCTGACTAACAGTTGGACCATATGATCCAGCAGATCCTAGTGGTGTCAGTGATGGGAAAAGATGTGGTGTGGAATTTATGGCAAGTCTAGTGGAAGAACCATGACACAGACCCTTGGGATTCTGAAGCACTGTCATGCCATCTGCAGCAGATAATTGTATGCCCATTGAGAAACAGCTTTTGGCATATCACTGTGCCCTGAAGAGACTGAACACTTGACCACGGGACACAAACCTGTCCATCCCCCCAGTCCCTATCCAACTGAGTGACAGATTTTCTAACTCCATCATTCCACCTATATTTATTTGTTGACATTCTGATAAAAGGAAATGTTTCCCTTCTCCTTCACTCATTTATTTATAACAGATGGATTCATGGATTCTTAGTTAACGTTAAAATCCATTACCATCATTATTTATTTTGATGTTCTCATTGTCCTAGATTTGATCAATGGGAGTGCCAGGATGTGTCCTCTGTGTGTCAGGAGCCCCAGATGTGTCATGTCCTCATCATTTAAGCCCTTTCTTACTTTTTGGTACAACCAGATGTTCTCAGCTCATCTTTTACTTTCCCTGCCCCAGCCCTGGAATCAATCACTTCTTCAAGGAGCTCTGCTTGCTTTTCATGGAAAATGGTATCCAGGAACCATGGCTGAGTGCTAGGTTTGCTCATTGCTTCTCGTGTGTCATTACTTGTAGTTCGTCTCAGCAGACGAATATGCATACAAATATCTGTATCTCTGTACCTATTAAAAACTACCAGGTTATACTGATACCATCAATTCCAGTCTGTCACTACTTTTTAGTCTTCTGTTTTTTCATATTTGTAACTCCATCAACAGAAAGAAACCTGGCTACCATTATCCTCAGTATATTTACTCATTTGCTCAAGGTTAGAATGCGTGAAAGGTAGTTTTAGAATTGCTAACTCATACTACTGTGGGGGAAAAAAAAAAAAACTTACTAAATTTTTAGATGACCCGTCTGTTTTCAACCAGCCTTTCAGTTTGGCAGCTAAAAAGCCATCTTTTAAGTAAGATTAATCAATTCAAACTTAAGCCCCAAATAAGTATGTCTAGGCCATGAGCACTGAATGGCTCAGGGAACGAGTGGTTAAAGGGCTTCGACAGTCCAGGTCACTAGCATTAATCCTCACGGCTGCTGTAACTCACAGTGGTTGAAACAGAATTGTTTATGTTGGGTAATAGTAGCTGATCATGGCTTTATCTTCCATGTCTTAGTATAATCAAGTCATGAAAAATTGCTGCTTCAGCTAAAGGGAAGGGTGGATTTCCCCTCAGTGGTGCTATTTTATCTTTTGAAGAGCAAGCTACATAGATTGTTCATAAGTCATTTCTGCCCATGTATAAAGTACTTAAAACACAATTTCTCAGTTACATCTTTTATAACCTTGCATTATGATCATACCCTTTTAAAAATCCCATCAGGTTTTATGGGCTACTAATATTTTTGAACAAATATTTAGGAAATGATTCAAGGAGAAAGGTGCTATCAAAGGTAGTACTCTTAATCTGGAAGGCTAGCACTTTCTCTCTGCACCAAAAACCAGCTGATTTTTGGGAGACGGCATTTTGTAGTTGGAATATAAATTAAAGTTTAGGATTTCGTGTAAATGTGCTGTTCACATCAGGTTCAAGGATGCAAGTCATTTGTGCCTTGACACATATTTTTGCTTTTATTACATTGTATTGTTTTACTAAATATTGTTAAGCCATTTCAACTTGCCATCTTAGCATTAAATGGTGAGTAGTCCGAAGACAACTGAAGTCTTTCGTATTGATGGGATCTTTAAGGAAGGCTTAAATTTTGGTTATTAAGATCAGTATTCAGTATTGTCCAATACATTGGCTTTTCCCTCTAAAATATGAAATAAAATTAAAATTGATCACTCTGATCAGCGTAAAGCCTGTGCATTAACTTGCCTTTTTTGCTTGGTATTTTACCTTTAGATTTACTGTTGCCTGCCCTTCACTAAAAACAAAATTTATGTTAAATACTTAAAGTGGCCTATTTTCTGTGAAGTTGTATGACTGGGAAGATGTTCGGGAAAAGAAAGGAGCACCTATCTTTGAAAAACACATTGACATACTTCATAAGGCTATGTGAAGCCTGGAGTTATGCAAACTGACCTTCCTTGACATTGTCTTGTATAAATGGCCTTAAATTAATATATCTATAGTTATATAATAAAACAAAAAATATAAATTTATTATTAGAAAGTATACCTGTCAGTTTACTTCTGGTTCATCTCTGTTAAAGCAGGTTGGATCAGTTTTACAAGGAAACCAATGATGTGCATACTCCTAATGTTAAGGCAGTCTGGTTGGGATTCCTTTAAGGTAGGTTAATTTTTAAGCCAAGTATCATTAAATGTCTGTGGTAGGCAGCTTCTGAGATGGCTCCCAATGATCCCTACTTCCTGGCATCCATGCCCTTGTTGTTGTTCTCTCCCGTTGAGTTTGGGGTAGACCAAATTACATACTTTTGATGAATAGAATACAGCAACAGGATGGGGTGTCACTTCCAGGATTAGGTTACAGGAAGATTCTGGCTTCCATCTAGCTCACCCTCTCCTGGCTCTCTCACTTGCTCACTTTAATGGAAACAGATTCCCAAGCTGTGAGCTGCCCTATGGAGAGGCAGGGGAACTGAGGAGGGCTTCTGGCCACCAGACAATGAGGAACCGAACCCTGCCATAACCACACATGTGGACTTGGACGGAAGTTCTCCTTCACTGTCAAGCCTTGAGATGATGGCAGCTCCAGCTGGCACCACAAATGCAGTCTCCTGAGAAACCCTGAGCCCTGCTGTGCCCCTATTCCTGACCAAGAGAAGCTGTGAGATAATCAGTTTTGGTTATTCTAAGCTGCTAAATATGGGAGTAATTTTTTACTCAGCCATAGGTAATTAATACAGTGTCCTTTTAAAAAATAACTCACAGGAGATCCTCAAACTTCATGTTTTCTTGGTGCAGTTTTAACTTGCATTTCCTGAGAAATAATTTAGCACAGTGGTTTTCAGTGACTAACAACATCAGAATCAATAGGGAAGTTTTAAAAAAATTCAGGTGCCTAGGTTTGCCCTCAGAAATTCAATTTGAATTGGTCTGGGGTAGGATCCAAGCCTCAGTCTTTTAAAAAATTCCCCAGGCAATTCCAGTGAGTAGTTGAAGAATCACTGATTTAGTCTAAATCAACGTTTTAAGCCCTTCTGAGTGCCAGGCGTAGGCAATATAACATTGAACAGGATAAGGAGCTCGCCCTTCATGCATAGGTCAGGAGAGAAGACCAACATGTAAACAAACAGTGACAACACTGTGGCAAACCCTCTAGTAGAGTTATGTACAAGGTGTATAAGAAGCACAGAAAAGGAAACACCTAACTCAGTCTGATAAAGTCAGAAAGGGCTTGACAGAAAAAGCTGGTCAGCAAGAACATGGCAGGAGGGAACATTACAGGCAAAAGAGAAACAAGAGTAAAGGCACAAAGTTGTCAAACAATATGTGGGGAGATGGTATGTTCATATTTGAGTAACATGAACTCCAGAAAAAAACTTCAGAAGGGTAGGCAGGAGTGTTGACAGAACACAAAATTAGGGTACAGAAACCAGTGAGGATGAGGACCTGACCTCTGGTGGTGGTGTAAGGGATGGAGGGGAGGCTTAATTTAATATTCAGAATACATAATCGATGGGACTTGGAGGGTAGGCACTGAAATACAGAAAGAGGAGCCCGTGATGACTCCCAGGTTCCGGCTTGGCCATTGTGTGGGTGGTAGACTGTAACTTTGGCAGCAAATATGGGGGAAGCAAAAGCAGAAGACAGGGAAATGAAGAGCTCAGTTTCAAGACCTAAGTTTAAAGACTCAGAAGAAACAACTGGTTGCAGTTGGCACTAGAACACCAAATTGCCATGTCACTTGCCAAAAGAACACATCTTTGTGGATGATTTTATGTATTTGGAAATAATCGAGAACACAGCTTCTGTTTCGTCTCTGTGTGCTTTGGTGATTTGCAGTCAGCTTTCAGTAAAACTGGGAAGATCTTGAGAATTAGCTGTATTGGCTTTTAGAAAGCGTTGTACTTCACTAAGCCAAACCTTTAAAATTGAACAATATAGGCTGCTTTTTACTGTTGATTTTTGTCCATTGTCTACAGTTCACTCATACCACAGGCTTCTCCTTGGGAGCCTTTACCCCACTTCCCACTTATGTGAGTAATGCCTTGGTTTGCCCAACTATTAGTAGAATTTTGAACTGACATAAGATTACATTGTGTCATGCGGTGGGGAGGTTCTGATGTTGACATCCACATAGCTTCATTATGATCTGGTCGTTGTTTTAATTTCAAAGGAGCAATACCTTCAGCTCAGTACTTCAGTCTATTTAAAGCATGTTAACCCCATGTATCAGAGTGAAATTACATGTTCTTACTATGAATCTCTGACACTGTAATGTGCTTTCCAGTGTCAATATACTCACCTGTTGTGGGTGCTTTTTTTTAAGGAGCAAAGATATCTAGTACCCCCATTAATCACTATTGATAAACTGACATTTTTAACTTTTAAGACTATTTTCTTTCCCCTCTAGTCTGGACATATGCCCCCACAGGAGGCAGAGAAGCCACAGGGAAATAAAACTGAATCTTACTGTGAAAGGAAGAGATTGCACACTTGTTGTCAAGCCTGCCTTGAGGCTGGTTTAAAAAAATGCTGATGTCCGCATAGCATGTATCTCTAAGTAAATCAAACCTGTAATTCAATTTGGCTGCCTCTAAGTCATTTTGATTCCTGCCAACAAGAACATTAATGAACTTAGTATATCTACAGGTTTATTCATGTGTAAGACCCAGTTCCTTATTCCTCATTCCAGCAGCTGCCTCTGCTCCATCTGATAAAGTGGAAGGTTGGGATAGGTCACACAAATCCAGATCATTACTTAAGCACAGATTATTGTAGGCAGTGTCCTCTAAGTCTTCTGTCTGGTTTTAGGATAGAAAGCAATAAAGTTCCTAGGACTTGGATTTGAAAAAAAATCCATACATACAGTAGTAATTCTTGTCATGAAGAAACATCTTGTGAAATTCAGCTTATTCATGCCTTTATTCTTCCTAGTTTTATTCTCCTTTTGACAATGATAAATAATTCAGTTGTATTGTACAGGGTACAGTTGTGGGAGTATTCCAGAACACATAGTACTTCCATGGATTTCCCAAAATGCCATGAGACATATAGGAAGTATGAGAAAATGGACATGAATCTAATTTGTCAAAAAAAATTTAAGATTAAAAACGTAAAAGAATACAGACCAGTTGTTCCCAAATTTGGCCACACATTAGAATCACCTACATCTCTTTAAAATTCTAAAGCCCAGGCCACATGCAGACCAATTAAATCACTTTCTGGAGGTGGGACCCAGGCATCAAGAGTGTTTTCACTCCCCAGGTGATTCCGATGAACAGACAAGCATGGGGACCACTGATCTCGACAACTCTGTTACCTCATGACTTCAAGAAAACCCAACTGCAGCTTCTCCTAGACTACCTGCTCTGCCCTCGGTGGGAGGTTCTCTGCTCTGCAGCTTCTCCATCAACTTTGTCAGCTTTGAGCTTAAGCAAGGCCACTGCATGAGAGGTAATTCAGTCACTGAAAGGCAACAATCAACAATCAAAGACCACAGGTGGATATAAAATAATCAATTCCAAGTTTTTTTAAGTTATTGATATTTGCTGAAATTTTTCCTGATAGTCAAAGTTTTGTGTCTCAGATTTTCCTATTCCATTTTCATACACTGATAGCTTCTTATGCAGTTAGTTTTATGAAACTCTGGTCCACTAGGGTGACTTTTTTTCATGCTTTGGGTGATTGTTTTAGAATTCCTTCTTTGAATTAGTAATCTTTAAAATATCTAACTCAGAGGGGGCTATGCATTGAATGAGAATTGTTCGTTTGCCTTGTTTAACACAGTTTGACACAAAGATAAGTATTTAAAATTTTATTTTCTATGTCCGCGTAGCACATTGCTTAAGCAATCACTGGCTGTCCAAAAACTGAAGGAAGCTTGATTTTACCTTTTTTTTAAATTGAAATATAGTTGATTTACAATATTGTGTTAATTTCTGCCATACAGCAAAGTGATTCAGCTATACATATATATATATACACACATACACACACATTCTTTTTTTTTAGCTTGATTTTAAATATAACAACAGCTGTTTACTCATAGATGGTGAATTTACCTGGTTGACACCCTTTATCAGAACTCAGAACTCCAGCATTTGTACAAATAACCATGCTGGCCTATAAATTTTTTTTTAATTAATTAATTTATTTTTTGGCTGCGTTGGATCTTTGTTGCTGCATGCAGCCTTTCTCTATTTGCAGTGAACGAGGGCTACTCTTCATTGCGGTGCACCGGCTTCTCAGTGCGGTGGCTTCTCTTGTTGCGGAGCACAGGCTCTAGGTGCGCGGGCTTCAGTAGTTGTGGCACATGAACTCAGTAGTTGTGACGCACGGGCTTAGTTGCTCCGAGGCATGTGGGATCTTCCCGGACCAGGGCTTAAACCCGTGTCGCCTGCGTTGACAGGTGGATTCTCAACCACTGCACCACCAGGGAAGTCCCTGGCTATAAAATTTTAAAGCTAATATTATAACCTGATAAAATGATGGTTTTGCTATATGCTTATATGTATCTTGAGAGAGATTAATTAAAGGAAATAAAATAGCAGTTGAAGCTGCTGGATGGTTGAAATTATCTGAATAAGTGTGATCTTGACTTTAATGAATTAACAAGTAAGCTTCTTGCTGTAAGTATTTAATTAATTTTAAACCACATTTGATTTAGAAACCGTTTACACTTAATTTATGGTCTAGTGTTCAATTAAAATAATCTATACTATTATGTGCAGGCTCTAGATCCTATTCTTGCATCAGTTATGTCACTCTTTGGTCACTGACTGCCACTGAGGAGTAGAAAAAGGAGGCATATGGCTGTGATCTTCTAATTTCTCATAATATTTTTCAGGTGGAACCTTTAGGGAAAACGTTTGAATAGAAAATTCATGTTTTTTTACTCAGATTTTATTCTGTAAGGAATCGTTTGGGAGGGGTGATAGAAACAAATGAGAATGCATGTTTGTCTAATTAAAAACAAAAGCCTGGGATGTTGCAGTTGTTTCCTAAAATCACTTTTTTCATATAAAGATTTTGGATAAGTCATTATTAAGGAAACTAAGGACAGCTGTGGTATGTTGAAAGCACACCAGCCATGGACTCAGAAGGCCTGGGTTTGAATTCCAGTTGCTTACAAATGTAAGGAGGATTATTTTTATCCCTCCTCTGTTGAAATGCTTTTTTAATATATGAAGTTTAAATATGGTCCCAGAACACATTTGTTTCTGCTCCATAAAAATAGTCATATACTGTATGTCAGTCTTTTTTTGATTATTTATTTATATGGCTGTGTCGGGTCTTAGTTGTAGTGCAGGGGCTTCCCTCTAGTCATGGTGCATGGGCTCCAGGGCATGCAGGCTTAGTTGCCCCATGGCACATGGGACCTTAGTCCCGTGACCAGGGATCGAACCTGCGTCCCCTGCATTGGAAGGCGGATTCTTTAACCACTGGACCACCAGGGAAGTCCCTGTATGTCAGTTTTTAAATTTCATTATAAGGGAAGGAAACCATGGTATATATAAGCCAAATGGTAACTACTTCCAACATAATGAGATTTGATTTTGAAATATCTTAGAATTTGTATTTGAATGTGAGAGATATTTTGGGAGACTCTAATTCAGTGTGACCCCATTCATAGGAGTGATATTGGGGAACAGGGTTACCAGTTATGGTCTGTACCTCTTAAATCATGTTCTTATTGTATATAGTTCTATTTGGGGAAATATCCTTTGACATATAGTATTTTGAGCCAAGTAATGAGCTACAATGTAGACATACTTAGGTAGAGTAATTCAACTTCATTATAAGGTTGTTCTGTAGCTCTTTTTCCTTTCTTCTTTGCAGAATGTATTCCTAGTCTCCTTATTTAAAAAAAACAGCAATAAGAGGAAGTCATAACTCAGGGTGAAATAAAGCACCAGCCTAAAAAGATTGCTTATCTTTGCCAGACTAAAGAGAGGCAAATAATTATTTTGCCTTTAAGGCCTTGATTCTGGTTGTTAGATTAAATAGACAGAGTGTTGGCCACATGTGACTTGAATAGAATTGGTTATTTTACCAAACTTTGGATCAAGGTTTGCTTGAAGTAAGCTGTGCTGTGGATAAACCTTTGGAAGATCAAGAGTGAACTGTATTGCCCTCTACATTGTTTCCACCAGGATATTATGTGGGAGTATTGATTTTGAAAAGTGAAATTTAACTTATAAGAGCGCAGATCATATTCAGGTATTCTTAAATGTAAAATTGATTTTGACCTACCCAGGAGCTATACAATAATAATGATCACAGAGGGGAGAACAAAGTTGCTGTATTTTTCTGTGCTCCTTTTAGAAAGTATATCCTGGAGCACAGAGGTGGGCAGTTGGTCAACCCAGTTTCTTTCTTGTGTGACATGTTAGAGTTTGATATTGTCAGTCTTTTAACCAAGATTTGTATTGGGATCATTGCTGAAAGAGGCTTTGAGGATGTCGTATCACCAGTATTCAGGTATTGTTATAGGTTTCATCCAGGGCAGATGAAAAGGTAACACAATTACCTAGTGCCCAGTTAAGTTAATTCAGGAGCATGGAGAAAAATAGGTTGATGAAGGCTTAAGTCAGATAACTCATATCATAGGTGGACACGGCTGGGTTAGCTCAGGGTTTTTGTTGCGTGTGTTTTTTTTTTTTTCTTCAAAGAAGCAGACTTTTTCTAAGATTAGAATCAACATTGCTGGTAGAAGCAGGAAACTTAGGGGCAGGCCATTACGTGTAAGATCAAAGTACAGCTTCTTCTGTGTCTAAGCTCTAAGGACAGGAAGATGCCCATTTTTCTCAAGAGCTGCTTCAGCATAGTTATATCAGTAAGTTATATCAATAGACAAAGGAGAAACTAGGAATATATACCTGCAATTCCACCATCAGCCAAAAAGCCACATAAGTCTTTCAAACTCTCAAATAACATTCATGACAAGGAATGGTATATTTTGGTGTACTTTTAAGCCCTTATCGCTTTCATTTTTTAAGTGTGTTTGCTCTCTTTTGTGCTCAGCAGAAGCCGGAGCGAGGGGGATGACAAGAGAAGTCTAATACAGAGTCACTCTTCTTTTTTTCTCTTGAAACTAGTAGAGTTTAGTGTATGTATTATATACACACATGTAGGTATATATGTATGTATTTAATATTTAGCGTAGTAACCTGTGGGGTTTTTAGATGTGTTTTATTGTGATGTATAATATGCTCATAAAAAAGTGATAATGTGACATGTACAGTTTACGAACTGTTCTAAGAGTAAACACCCCTTGTAACTGCCACCTATGGTGAAAAAGAAGGAGGGGGAGGAGGAGAATTAGAAGAATTAGAATTTCTTCCCAATCAGAACCTTCTCCCCACACTCTTCTCTGAATAAGCTCTAGTTTCACTTTTTATGTGATCATTTCCTTGCTTTTTTTATAGTCTTACCACTTTGGTATGCACCCATATGCACCAGATACATCCATATAGTTTAGTATTGTGTGTTGGGGAACTTTATGTAAATGAAATCATACTTGATGTATTCTGTAGTCTTGCTTCTTCCATTTGTCATCCATGTTGTTGAATGTAACAGCAGTTTGTTGATCTTCATTGTTTTGCAGTATTCTGTTGTAAGCGTGTACCACAATTCATTTATCCATTCTTCTGTGTTGGACATCTGGGTTGATTATCGTTTGTCCCTACTTCAGATAGTGTTGCCGTGACTATTCTTATGCTATCTCTTGGGGCTCAGGGCATGCATTTCTATTGGACATAGACCTAATCAATACAAATAAAAATGTGACAGTGGGCAATGAAACTACCTTCTTCTAAACAAAGATGTAGTGAGCCAGTAATCTAATGAAGGAGAACAACCATTCTTTTGGTTATTCTAAGGTAGTAGGTGCTGTCTGGACACAAAGATGGCCATTTCCATCCAGGTGAATAATAAAATAGAGTATCCAGGATTGTACCTTTGCTTAAGATTCATGTTTGCAAGTATGTCTCATCAGGAAAATAAAATGTTTTAGTTTTTAAACTATCTCTGGTATTATTTCTAGAATTCTAAAATTAATAGAATGAAATGTCCTTAGAGGGCAGAGAATATATCTCACATTTCTCTTAAGTTCTTCACAGACCATGGCAATGCTAGAAAGATGTTAAGGCCCCACTAATTATGCATTGCCTCAATAAATATACTGTGGAGTAAAATTATTTGTACAAATGGTTATAATTTCCAAGGGGCAGGCCCATAAAAGGGGAGAAGGGTGGATTAGTTTAACTTAAGACTTTTTCTGTTTTGAAAGCCTCTTTCCAGAAAAATAAACAATAATAGTGTGGATAAGTCAATCTTTTTTCTCCAGAATTTTTCTTACCAAATTTGTACATGTCCTAAGTGCAGGTAATATAAGTGTATTTCTGAAGCCTTTTAAAATTACAATTTGATCCTTTTGTTTGCTTTTTGAAATGGAAGACAAAATAGACAGTACACTAAGTTTATCACTTCTGATAGACCTGTGCTTCAAAACATATATATATTAGGCCTTAGCTGATTTTGCAAGCTAAGTCTAGATCACAGTAAATTGATTTCAGTATCTTCCTGTTTTTTATGGGCTTCGTTCTAAAGCTTCAGCCAAAGAATCAAAATGTTTGTCACACTATTCTGGATTAGCTGAAGTCTCGTTCCTGTTTATATGAAATGACCATTTGGCCTAATGCAGTCAATATGAACACTTTACAACTCATCCAAGAACATTTCAAGTATTGAGAAAAAGGCACTTTAACTGAAAAATTAGGGACTTCCCTGGTGGTCCAGTGGTAAGACTCTGCACTTCCAGTGCAGGGGGCGTGGGTCAGATCCCTGGTTGGGGAACTAGGATCCCGCATGCTGTGTGGCGTGGCCAAAAAGGAAAAAAAATAAATAAAAGTACTTAATTGAAAAATTACTTATCCAGTATCAGGCTGGGAGAGAACATTGCTGCTTGTGAATTCAGCATACTACCCACACCACGATTTATTTTGCTCTTTTGTTATAACAAAAGTGTTTGAATTCTTTTTTTCAATGAAAAGATTATTATGGTGTATCTACCTTGGGGATTGTAACTTTCAAAAGGTGCTCTTAAATATATTACTACCTTAACATATGGGCACCTAATTTATGACAAAAGAGGCAAGAACATACAATGGAGAAAAGACAGCCTCTTCAATAAGTGGTGCTGGGAAAACTGGACAACTACATGGAAAAGAATGAAATTATAACAGCACCTAACACCATACACAAAAATAAACTCCAAATGGATTAAAGACGTAAATGTAAGACCAGACACTATAAAACTCTTAGAGGAAAACATAGGAAGAACACTCTTTGACATAAACCACAGCAAGAGCTTTTTTGACCCACCTCCTAGAGTAATGGAAATAAAAACAAAAACAAATGAGACTTAATTAAACTTAAAAGCTTTTGCACAGCAAAGGAAACCATAAACAAGACAAAGAGACAACCCACAGAATGGGAGAAAATATTTGCAAATGAAACAACAGACAAAGGATTAATCTCCAAAATATACAAACAGCTCACGGAGCTCAATATCAAAAAAACAAACAATCCAGTTAAAAAATGGGCAGAAGACCTGAATAGACATTTCACCAAGGAAGACATACAGATGGCGAAGAGGCACATGGAAAGATGCTCAACATCACTAATTATTAGAGAAATGCAAATCAAAACTACAATGAGATATCACCTCACACCAGTTAGAATGGGCATCGTCAGAAAATCTACAAACAACAAATGCTAGAGAGGGTGTGGAGAAAAGGGAACCCTCTTGCACTGTTGGTGGGAATGTAAATTGATACAGCCACTATGGAGAACAGTATGGAGGTTCCTTAAAAACCTAAAAATAGAAGTACCATATGACCCAGCAATCCCACTACTGGGCATATACCCTGAGAAAACCATAATTCAAAAAGAGTCATGTACCACAATGTTCATTGCAGCACTGTTTACAATAGCCAGGACATGGAAGCAACCTAAGTATCCATCAACAGATGAACAGATAAAGAAGATGTGGCACATATATACAATGGAATAGTACTCAGCCATAAAAAGAAACGAAATTGAGTTATTTGTAGTGAGGTGGATGGAACTAGAGTCTGTCATACAGAGTGAAGTAAGTCAGAAAGAGAAAAACACATACTGTATGCTAACATGTATATATGGAATCTAAATTAAAAAAAGAATGGTACTGATGAACCTAGTTGCTGGGCAGGAGTAAAGAGGTAGACATAGAAAATGGACTTAAGGGCATGGGGTGGGAGGGCAAAGCTGGAGTGAAGTGAGAGTAGCATCAACATATATACACTACCGAATGTAAAGTGGTTGGCTGGTGGGAAGCAGCTGCATAGCACAGGGAGATTGGCTCAGTGCTTTGCAATGACCTAGAGGGGTGGGATAGGGAGGGTGGGAGGGAGGCTCAAGAGGGAGGGGATATGGGGATGTGTGCATGCATGTGGCTGATTCGCTTTGTTGTGCAACAGAAACTAACACAGTTTTGTGAAGCAATTATACTCCAATAAAGATCTATTAAGAAAATTATATAACTACCTTATTTAAACTATTTGGTTCCAAGATGTGTAGTACTCTGCACAAAGAATAAGTCACAAATCCCCTGAACACACAAAAGGAAAATGCTCAGCTGGGTTTCCCTTTTTATTTTGTTTTTCTGTGGTGGGTTTATGACTCGATACGCAGCTTCTTTATAGATTCACCTCTCACAGGACACAATTCCCTTTAATGTGTTTTCTGTGCTTACAGAAAGAAACACTGTGTTAGTATGTTAGTCTGTTCAGGCTACTATAACAAAATACCATAAACCGTGTGGCTTATAAACAGCAGAAATTTATTTTTTTACAGTTCTGGAGGTTGGAAAGTCCAAGATCAAGTTGATATCGGGTGAGAGCCCACTTCCTGGTTCATAGCTTTCTTTTTGCTATAACTTCACATGGAAAGGTGGGTCTCATTTATAAGGGTACTAATTCCATTCATGAGACTCCACCCTCATGACCTAATCACCTCGCAAAGGCCCCACCTCCTAATGCCATGACCTTAGGAGTTAGGATTTCAAAATATGAATTTTGGGGGAACACTAACATTCAGACCATAGCAGTTAGCAAACATGAGGATAAATTTCATTTTTACTGCATGGCTTTCTTTTGGTATATGGAGAGAAGCCCTTTTTTTTTTTTTTTTAATAAATTTATTTACTTTTGGCTGCATTGGGTCTCTGTTGCTGTGTGCCGCGGCAAGCGGGGGCTACTCTTTGTTGCGGTGCACGGGCTTCTCATTGCAGTGGCTTCTCTTGTTGTGGAGCACGGGCTCTAGGCACGTGGGCTTCAGTAGTTGTGGCTCGCAGGCTCTAGAGCACAGGCTCAGGAGTTGTGGCTCCCGGGCTTAGCTGCTCTGCGGCATGTGGGATCTTCCCGGACCAGGGCTCAAACCCGTGTCCCCTGCATTGGCAGGCGGATTCTTAACCACCGTGCCACCAGGGAAGCTCTGTTCTGTTCTTGAGGATATGCAGAAGTGGGACTCCACAGCCATTCTAGTTACAGGCTGCTAGCATAAATTCTAACTTTAATGATCTCTTACTTAAATACATTACACTATAATCTAACTTAGTGTTCCCTGAACTCTGTTCCTTAAAACACTAGCGTCATTTGAAATATAAGGCTCTTCCTGTACCGTCTAGATGCCCATTAACATATTAAAAGTTCTAACTCCAGGGAAGAAATTGTACCCAAGGTTTTTTACTTTCATGTGAATTTTAACCATTGCTGTCTTATCAGGGTGAATTATTCTATATTTGCTGCTAAAAGCATTTTATTTTGACCCACCTGTTTATTATTGCTTATATATTGTATAATATCTATAGGAGTTCAGAAAACAGCATGGTTAGAGTGGCCTGGGACACCTTCATGGAAGCATAGATGTTCTTGACCCTGACCTGCTGCCAGTATAGCTTTCTGGAAGCATCAGTTTTATTGCGGCTCTCCTCTGCTCATATACCTTCCTACACGTGCCAACTCTATACCACCACAATGGAAATTGGCATTTTTTCTTATTTACTTTTCCAGTTCTTTTCTCTTAATATCTTTTAAGTTCATAAAAGAATCTAAAATGTTTACCCCAGATTAATAAAAGCAATAAGTTGTCAAAAAATATTTAAAAGCCACAGATGACATCAGTCAAAAAGATACTTTCACTTGACTGGTAGAAGCACTTTAAAAGGGCTTCTCGGGGACTTCACCACAACTACTGAAGTTCGCACGCCTAGAGCCTGTGCTCCACAACAGGAGAAGCCACCGCAATGAGAAGCCTGCTCACTGCAATGAAGAGTAGCCCCCGCTCACCGCACCTAGAGAAAGCCCGCGTGCAGCAACGAAGACCCAACGCAGCCAAAATATAATTAATTAATTAATTTTTAAAAAGAACAGAACAGATAGTTGTCTATATGTTACTCCCTCTAAATCTGTGATTCTCAACAGAGGCTTCCCTTGACAGGATGGTAGCCAAATATCAGTTGGATTTTGTCAAATGTCTTTTCTGCATCTCTTGAGATGACCATGTTTTTCTTTTCCAGTTTGTTAACATGATGAATTACATTGATTAATTTTCTATTGTTAAGGCAACCCTGCATTCCTGGGATAAATCCCACTGGGTTATGATGTACTATCCTTTTACTATATTGTTAGATTTGATTTGGTAAAATTTTATTTAGAATTTTTGCATCTGTATTCACGAGGGATATCAGTTTGTAATTTTCTCTTATTGTAATATCTTTGATCTTTGGTTTCATTGTAATGCTAGCCTCATAGAATGAGTTGGGAAGTATTTCTTCCTTTTCTATTTTTTGGGAGAGTTTGAATAGAATTGTTATTATTTTATCATTAGATGTTTGGGAGAATTTACCCTGAAGCCATCTGTACTTGGAATTTTCTTTGTGGGAAGGTTATAAACTACTATTTCTATAACAGATTTGCAGTTCATACCAATACCCTCAATCCAACACCACAAAGTTGACTTTAGTTTTCATCTTTTCCATATATGAAATCCCTTTTCTGACAATGAGAAATCTGTCTCCCATTATATTTAATACATTTACTTCTTTAACTCCCCTGTGTATAACCAATCTCCCTTTGCTACTGCTGCTCCCTTCCCCAAACAAATGCCCTCTTCATCCCACTTGGGCTGACACCCTGCCCAGGGCTGCAGCTACTACCTCCTCCCCCAGCCCCTACCTCACATGGAAGCCCTCCTCACCCCACCTGAGCCCCAAGACCCCACACTGGGGCTGTTCTGCTGCTCAGAAGCCCTCCTCACCCCACCCAGGCTTTGATACCCTATAGCAGACTGCCCCATTGCAAGGACAGCTTCTCTTCTCATCGATTTGAGAAATTGTTCTATTTAAACTCCATATTATCTAGTACGTAATTGGTGATTAATAAATAATAAGACTAAAAAGAACTACATTTTAAAATGGACACATGCTATATTGTGACACTGAGAAAAGTGTTAGTATTGTCAGAATTGCTAGAGTTTGTATACCAGCCTTAATGTTGACTAACTTGTTGACTAACTCTGCATCCATAAACAAATTAAATGAACTTCTTTGAACTCATATTTCTTATTCTGTTAGATGGCATGAAGATAGAAATAATTCTAATATAACAGTAATGTTAATAGACAGCACATGTTGCCTCCTATTCACCAGGTGCTTTGCTAAGGACTTGACATATATTGTCATCTAATCTTCAAAATGGTCTTTTGGAGGAGATACAATTATATTCATTTTACAGAAGAGAAAATTGTCACTTGAGGTAGATGCCATTATCTTCCTCATTTTACAGATGAAGAAACGAACTACAAAGTAGTAATTCATCCAAAGTCATATAACTGGTGAAACTGGAATTCATACACTGTACCTCCACAATCCAATATTGCCCAAAACATATGAAAATTTCTAGTACATAGTGGGCATTAGTAAATAATAACCATCTTGATGTATAATGATTAATTATAACAGCCCTGAATCACTATTGCCAGGTCTATGACATAGGAAGAGTCATGGCACTTTTGGATGGGAGTAGGGAGGATGATCCATTTAAAATTTTTTTTAATTTATTTTTTATTTTTCATACAATTTTGAAAGGTTACTTTACATTTACAGTTATTGCAAAAATTGGCTTATTCCCTGTGTTGTACAATACATCGTTGAGCCTATCTTACACCCAATAGTTTGTTCCTCCGACTCCCCACCCCTATGTTGCCCGTCTCCCCACTGGTAACCACTAGTTTGTTCTCTATATCTGGGAGTCTGCTTCTTTTTTGTTATATTCACTAGTCTGTTGTATTGTTTAGATTCCATATATAAGTGATATCATACAACTTGAGCACAAATTGGAAGTAATTTTTCTTACTAGGCAGAGTTTAAAAATCCTCCCTATTTATTCCAGATTGATAAAGGAGACATTTTTAGGTAGACTTGGAAATAGGTTATGTACTTAAATCTAAAAGGAAATTTAAGATGAGAAAACAATGTTTCCAGTTGATAGAAGATGAGGGAAAGAGTTAACGGTACCCCAGAGATAAAAGAATAAACAAAATAGCTCAGAGCTGGAGGAAGTAGCCCAGTGGTTGCAAGGAGAACAATAAAGACTTGAGAAGCATCCATCCTTCCAGTTCAGAATTTAATAACAGCCCAAGCCCCTGGATATGTGAACCTCGCATCTGACAGGTGCCCAGTATGTGCTTGTTGAGTTGACCTGACAATCCTTTAAAAAGCTTAAGTTGAATTTCTAGTTAAAGGCACAAACCTATAATAAAAGAACAGGAAGGAAGACAGCCTCAAAGTTCTGGAGGCTGGAAAGTATGTAGGTACTGACTTAGCAGTCTAGAGAAAGCAATCCTAAACCGGCAGCAAGGAAAACTGAACAGAAACTCAATTTACATTGCAAAATGCCCCAAGACCCAAACATCTCTGGAAGGCAGGGGTGAAGATGGGGTTAAGTCTTCTCTGACAGTGTGTTAATGAAGCAATTATTCTTTTATTCCTTTCCCACTTTACACAAAAACTGCCCTTGACCTTCTCAGCTCCCAGACTGCTGGCTGTCAACCAACATGGAACTGGCAGAAAAATAGAAATCTTCTCTCAGGGAGAGAAAAGAACTAAGATCCTGACATCAGGATGTCCCCAAGGAGTAGAACTGAGATCTTGGCATTAGGATTCTCCCAAGGAATAGACCCAGCTAGATCACCTTATGAAGACTACAGTCAACAAGCTACAGGTACGTACACAAGAGTTTCTAATCAGCTTTCAGGTGCACAACTTTTGGTTTGAGCAAACAGCCAGGGAATGCCAAAAGGACAAGGAAAGCCTCTATGACCAAGATATTCAGAAAAAAAGAGAAGTTGTTACATTCACAAATGAGGAACAAGGTGATATGTTAAAAAAAAATTCAGAGAACAAAGAAACAAGCTTTTGGCAATTAAAATTATCACAGCAGATATGAAGGGGGTATAGAAAAAGTAGATTATACAGAAGGTAGAGTTTAGGAAATATTTCAGAAAGTAAAATAGAAAAGCGAAGACATAGAAAATAGAAGAGAAAAGGTAAAAAAATTAGAAGACCACTCTAGGAGATTCAATACCTAAATAATAGGAGTTCCAAAAAGAGGAAACAGAGAAAATAGAGGGAAGGAAATTATAAAAAGTAATTCAAGAGAATTTCTCAGAACTGAAAGGCATGCTTGCTCAGCATGATGGTCTAAAATAGACCCACACCATATCATATTATGGCATTTCAAAGCACTAGGGAGAAAAATCCTACAGTCCCTGGAGGACTGGGGAAAATGTTTCATACCAGAATCAAGAATCAGAATGGTACCAAATGCCTAAAATATAACAGTAGAAGCTGTAAGACAATGAAACAATGTCTTTAAACTTCTGAAGGAAAATGATTTCCAATTTCAATTTCATGTCCATCTAAAAGTGTGAGGGCAGAATGAAGACCTCTAAAACTCTACCTCTCTTACACCTTTTCTCAGGAAGGTACAGGAGGATGTACTCCACCAGAACAAGGAAGTGAAGTAAGAAAGAGTAAGATCTTGATCCAAGAAACAAAGCAAAAAGGAGAGTCTCCAGAATGGGTTAAATGGAGACCTCCAGGTGACAGGTGTGCCTAGAAGGCAACATGTCCAGGATGGAACAGGTCACAAAGTTCCAGAAGAGATTTCTTCAGGATGATGAAATTGATAAAATAACTAATTTGAATATTTCAAGTAGAAACTTGCACACTTTGGGAAGGATTTGGATTAAATTAGCAACAAGTCCATAAAAGAATAAGTAAATCGACAAAAAGACCGCTGTTAATTTCAGAGAAAACTAAAAAGCTGTGCAGGGCTTATTAGAATTAAGAACTTGTGGGCTTCCGTGGTGGTGCAGTGGTTAAGAATCTGCCTGCCAGCAGGAGACATGGGTTCGAGCCCTGCTCCAGGAAGATCCCACACGCTGTGGAGCAACTAAGCCCAGGCACCACAACTACTGAGCCTACGCTGTAGGGCCTTCAAGCCACAGCTACTGAAGCCCACATGCCTAGAGCCTGTGCTCTGCAACAAGAGAAGCCACCGCAATGAGAAGCCCACATACCGCAACAAAGAGTAGCCCCCACTCGCCGCAACTAGAGAAAGCCTGTGTGCAGCAACAAAGACCCAACGCAGCCAAAAATAAACAAATAAATACATTTATTAAAAAAAAAAAGAATTAAGAACTTGTACTCATCAAAAGCAAGTGAAAAAAACAATACTCTTGAGGAGATATCACAATATACATAAATGACCAATAATATCAAGAATATAAAATAAAATTGTAAAAATCAATAGTAAGACCACAAACAACCCAATACAAAATAGGCAGGGGATATAAAGTAGTATTTCACAGAAGAGGAAATTACATATGGCCAATAAATACAAAGAGATGTTCAACATTACTGGTGATCAGGAAAATACAAATCAAGATCACAATGATATAGCCATTTCACTGGCAAAAATTAAAAGACTCATTATACCAAATATTGAATAATATGTGGATTTACAAAATCTTCTATGTGTTGCTGGTGAGATTAAAAAATAAAAATATTTTGACATTACCTTCCAAAGTTGAAGAAAAACATACTCTGTGACCCAGCAATGCTCTTTTAGGGTGAAAGAGGAAGTTTTAAATATATATAATAGGAGAAAAAATAAATTAAAAAAATATATATATAATAAGAGAAAAGTACAAGAAGTTTTACCACAGCACTGTTCACCAAAAACCTAGAAATAACCCAAAAGATGCACATCAGTGGGAGAATGGATAAATAAACTGTGATCATTTAAGCAGTTAAAACAAGTAAATATATGGGTGAATCAGAGTGATTCTATAGTAAGTGGAAAAAGTACATCTCAAATATTATAACCAGCCTCATGTATTTACATAAAATTTTTTTAAATGTTAATCTTCCTGGTTTCTATTCAGTTATTAGTCATATGCTTTTACTTGTTGTGAGATAATCCCAGAGATTATAACTTGTATTCTTGATGTATAAAACCTAATATAAATTAGTACTTTTATCTCTTCCTGGACAGTTCAAAGACTTTCAAAACATATTTAAATCCTATTTATCACTCTCCTTACTTATTTACCATCATTTTCATGTATTTTAATTATCTCTATGTTTTTAGTTCCACAAAGCATTATGACTGTTGTTTTCTGCAATCAATATTGACCTGGTTTACCCACATATTTATCTGTTTTTTTGCTCTTCATTCCTCTCTAAATTTCTGATTTTCCCCTGAAATAATTTTCCTTCTTCTTGATGAACATCCTTTAATACTCTCATTTTTTCCTTTGAAAATCTATTTATTTTACATTCTTTTTAAAGCATTGCTTTTTCTGGGAATAGAATTCTAGGCTGGGATTTATTTTCTTTTTGCACTTTAAAAATATTGTTTCATTGTCTTTCCACGTCAGTTGCTCCTGTTTAACCAGATGTTCCTTTGAAAACCATCTATTGTTTTTCTCTTTCTCTTTGTCCTTAGTGTTTAGTAGTCATACTATGATATGTCTAAGTGTGTGTGTGTGTGTGTGTGTGTGTGTGTGTGTGTGTATTGTTTGTAATTTATAATATGACTGAATCTGTGGCTTGGCATATTTTATCATTTTTAGAAAAATTAAAATTACCTCTTCAAATATTACTTCTGTCCAATTTTCCTTCTCCTCTTCTGTGTCCTCTATATTTCTTACAGAAAGAACAAGTTACAAGAAAGAATAGAAAAAATATTCCTTTTTATTCTTTTTCTTCCTTACTTCATTTAGGATGTTTTTATCTGATCTATCTTCCAATTCACTAATTCTCTTTTCAACTTTGTTTATTAATCCGTTGTTAGATCTATTCATTGGGGTCTTAAAGTTATTGTTTTTACATTTTAGAATTTTTTTTCTATTCTTTCTTATAGTTGCCAGTTCTTTACTAGAATTCTCCATCTTGTCTTTTATTTCTTTGAACATATTAAGTGTAATTAAAGTCTGTCTTTGATAACTTCATTATTTTGATCCTCTATTGTCTGTTGTCTTGGTTTTTCATCATGTTTTCATATGCTTGGTTATCCTTTATTAAACGCCAGGCATTGTACAGATACTTTGAGGTCTAAAATGAGGTTGTCTTACTCCAGCAAAGATTTGAGTTTGTTTCCAGAAGATTGCTAAGGGCATTGGCAATATTGGATCACCTTAATTCCTTAGACGACTGAGAAAAATCTACTTCAATCTCTGAAGGCTAGTCTATTTCCAGTCACTCTTTCCTCCTAGGATTTAGCTTTTATGATCTCAATCTAAAACCTGGAGGATATCCTTGACACCATCCTCCTTGGTGGGCACTGAACTCCAGTTTTGTCTGCTGGTCTCGTGTTTATCAGGAGCTTTGCTCAGCTATTTAGTTACCTCTTTCAAAATCAGCATATGACTAAGAGGAATATAGCCTCAAATTCCTCACCTCTCTGGGTTTCTTCTCCCTGATAATGATCTCACAATTCTTTACTGTTTTGTTATCTCTCTGATAACTTCAAGCAGATTTTTGAAAATATTTTCTCTAGCATTTCAACTTGTTCTTACTGAAAGGATTGGCCCCAATTACAAAGTTTGCCATTAAAGTGAAGCCTCAAAAGATACTTTTTATCTACTAGCCCTTTGTATCCCTTTGTGTGGAAATACATATAGATGCAATAAACTTTTATAAAAATGAAAGTAAGAAAATGACAAACACAAGATTCAAGACTATGGTTAACTTAGCTAAAGGGAGGCAGAAAGATGGATTCGTTGTGGGTAGGGAGAAGATGGTTAGATGTAGGTTGTTTTTTTTTTTTACTGAAGTATAGTTGATTTACAATGTTGTCTTAGTTTCAGGGGTACAGCAAAGTGATTCAGTTCCATATGTATGAATATATATATAAAAGAATATATATATATATTCTTTTTCAGATTCTTTTCCATTATAGGTTATTACAAGATATTGAATATCATTCCCTGTGCTATAGGTCCTTGTTGTTTATCTGTTTTATATACAGTAGCGTGTATATGTTAATCCCAAACTCCTAATTTATCGCTCCCCCCCTTTCCCCTTTGGTAACTGTAAGTTTGCTTTCTATGTCAATGAGTCTATTTGTTTTGTAAATAAGTGCATTTGTATCATTTTTTAGACTCCACATATAATATTTGTCTTTGTCTGACTTACTTCACTTAGTATGATAATCTCTAGGTCTATCCATGTTGCTGCAAATAGCAATATTTCATTCTTTTTTATGGCTGAATAATAATACATTGTATATATATGTACCACATCTTCTTTATCCATTCATCTGTTGACGGGCATTTAGGTTGCTTCCATGTCTTGGCTATTGTAAATAGTGCTGCTATTGGGGTACATACATCTTTTTGAATTAGAGTTTTCATATTTTCCAGATTTATGCCCAGCAGTGGGATTGCTGGATCATATGATAACTCTATTTTTGGTTTTGTAAGGAACCTCATACTGTTCTCCATAGTGGCTGCACCAGTTTACATTACTACCAGCAGTGTAGGAGTGTTCCCTTTTCTCCATACCCTCTCCAGCGTTTATTATTTTTAGACTTTTTTTTTTTTTTGCAGTACGTGGGCCTCTCACTGTTGTGGCCTCTCCCGTTGCAGAGCACAGGCTCCAGACATGCAGGCTCAGCGGCCATGGCTCACGGGCCTAGCCACTCTGCGGCATGTGGGATCCTCCCAGACTGGGGCATGAACCCGTGTCCCCTGCATCGGCAGGTGGACTCTCAACCACTGCGCCACCAGGGAAGCCCTATTTATAGACTTTTTGATGATGCCATTATGATATCTGATACCTCATTGTAGTTTTGATTTGCATTTCTGTAATAATTAGTGATGTTGAGCATCTTTTCATGTGCCTGTTGGCCATCTATATGTCTTCTTTGGAGAAATGACTATTTAGGTCTTCTGCCCATTCTCTGATTGGGTTGTTTGTTTTTTTGGTTTGTTTTTTTGATATTGAGTTGTATGAGCTGTTTGTATGTTTTGGAGATTAATCCCTTGTTGGCATCACTTGCAAATATTCTCTGCCATTCTGTAGGTTGTCTTTTTGTTTTGTTTATGGTTTCCTTTACTGTGCAAAAGCTTTTACATTTAATTACATCCCATTTGTTTATTTTTGCTTTTGTTTCCATTACTCTAGCTGCCAGATCCAAAAAATATTGCTGCAATTTATGCCAAAGAGTGTTCTGCCTATGTTTTCCTCTAGGAGTTTTACAGTATCCAGTCTTACATTTAGGTCTTTAATCCATTTTGAGTTTATTTGTGCATATGGTGTTACAGAAAGTTCTAATTTCATTCTTTCACATGTAGCTGTCCAGTTTTCCCAGCACCACTTATTGAAAAGACTGTCTTTTCTCCATTGTATATTCTTGCCTCTTTTGTCATAGATTAATTGACCATAGGTGCAAGGGTTAATTTCTGGGCTTTCTATCCTGTTCCATTGATCTGTGTCTGTTTTTTGGCCAGCACCCTACTGTTTTGATTACTGTACCTTTGTTATATAGTCTGAAGTCAGGGACCATGATTCCTCCAGCTCCATTCTTCTCTCTGAAAATTGTTTTGGCTATTCAGTGTCTTTTGTGTTTTCATGCAAATTTTAAAATTCTTTGTTCTAATTCTGTGAAAAATGTCATTGGTAATTTAATAGGCGTTGCACTGAATCTGTAGATTGCCTTAGGTAGTATGGTCATTTTAACAATATTGATTCTTCCAGTCCAGGAATATGATATATCTTTCCATCTGATTGTGTCGTCTTCAGTTTCTTTCATCAGCATCTTATAGTTTTCAGAATACAGGTCTTTTGCCTCTTTAGGTAGGTTTATTCCTAAGTATTTTATTCTTGTTGATGCAGTGATAAATAGATGTAGGTTATTTTCAAGGCTCTAACTTTCATTTTAGGTGTCAGTTCAAGAGATCTAGTTACATTATTAAAAATAGCTAATTAAATAACTAAATAAATGAGGGCTATGCATAGACCAATGATAAGTATGTGTCATGAGTTATAATTAATCCAAATCTGTGTACCTCAGATTCAATTTTTAAAAAAGAAAAAAAATTATGTAGGAAAGGAAATATAACCATAGTATATTATGTGGCACAGATGAGGATAGCATTTAATAGTGTAAGTACTGAATAGTGATCTAACTGAAATCATGATAGGGTCAAATTTGGGTATTAAATATGTGTATTTGTGTGGAGGAGCAAGAAGTAAGATAACTAAATCCTCATCTTCTATATTGGGAAATCAACAGATAATGCCTGAAGTGGAAAAGTCACAAAATAATCACTTTATTTAGAATTAAGAAAGTAAACGAGAATCTGCTACAGGAGTTCAAAATGGTTGCCTGGAGGTATGGTGGGGTTGGGAGTGAGAAATGAAGTTTATGATAAGGTTTCTAAAGCTGCTTCACTCTTTAAACTGTTTATAAAATCTATAACATTGGTAAAAATTAAAAATAAGGGGTTATAGGAGCTAACTAAAAATAAGAGAAACATATAGTAGAAAATAATGGAAATGTGTATCTGAAGATACTTTGCCTAAAATTTATTCTATCACTTGATCTATTATTTCAACCAATTGTTTTTCAACCAAGTTCTTTGCCATTTTCCACATGGCAAATTTTTAAAAAAGAAAGGAAGAAAGAAAAGAAAAAGCTTTTTTTTTTTTTTTTTTTTTTTGGCAGTACGCGGGCCTCTCACTGTTGTGGCCTCTCCCATTGCGGAGCACAGGCTCCGGACGCGCAGGCTCAGTGGCCATGGCTCACGGTCGCAGCCGCTCCATGGCATGTGAGATCTTCCCGGACTGGGGTGCGAACCCGTGTCCCCTGCATCGGCAGGCGGACTCTCAACCACTGCTCCACCAGGGAAGCCCAAGAAAAAGCTTTTTAAAGTATGTGCTGTTTATCTGCAAGGATTTTTGTCAGATTGATGGCTATAGAGCACAGCCCTAAAATTCTGGAAAGAGATTACACTTTTATTTGGGAATCATGAGCTAAAAATAGAGATAAGATAATTGTTGAAAGGAAAGGAAAACCTCTGTAAAAATAATTGAAAGCTTATCATTTGTTAAACTAGAGAGTCGAAAAATTATTGTCCAAATGATGAGACATTGTTAAACACTATGAAAAATGAGGATTTCTGCAAATTTTCAAAAAAAATTCTGTTCCACATTTCTGATGGAAAATAAACTTTTGTTCAAGCATGTTTAGTAGTTACTAGGCTGAATTTTTGGCACTGTTAGCCATAGACAGTGTGTATTATCTTCTAGTTTCTGTATATCAAGTTTGGTACTCAAATACAACTCTCAGATCCTAGAATGTAAGGATGAGGTAACATTCAGAAGCCGTCTTCTTTGGTCACTGATCTTACATCCAATCTGAAACAAAACTATTTATAACAACAGTAAAATCTGAGTTTGTACAGAAATTTAACCCATCTATACTTTAGTTTTTCCAGCTCTAAAATGGGAATAGTCATTTTAGCTTACCTATTAGAGTTGCTCCAATAAGTAATTCAGATGATTGTCAAAGACAATCACATTAAAAACAAAAAAAAAAAGACTTTGATTGTTAAAATAAGCACACAGGAGAAGTAAAGATGAGTTTAATATCAAGATAAGAATAGGATTGTTTCAGCTTTTCAGAGTGTCTACAGAGGCAGGTATCATTTAACTAAAAGGAATGAACCATGTGTATTATATAAATAAGCACATACCTATTTTAAAATCATGTTATATTTACTACATACTTGTTATCTACTGGCTCTGTGTAAAATATGTGTATGTTTTTGTGTTGACATATCCACAAAGTCCTAATTCAGGATTTTAGGTATAGCCAATGAACTAGCTACATTTAGCTTCCACCCACGTACATGAATATAGAACATATTTTACCAATGCCATAAGCAGTGAGTTGACAGGTCCCATGACATTTTTTGGTTACATGTTTTCAGTGACCACATTTTGAGTTACAAGGCTTACCAACCTCATGGCCATAAAATGTTCTAACACTCCCACCCTATTAGATACTGCATTTATATCTAGCTTATTCATTTCTGCCTCCACATTGGGTAACTAGGGAAACAGTGATATCACTGCTCAGCATGGTACTTATTAACTTCCCTATTTAGACTCATGGTTTGGAAAGCCTATAGTTATTTCATAAGTCTCACCTCCACCTCTGTAATAAATTCATACAACTCTAATTTTTCTAAGGGAGAAAAGGGAAAAACAGTATCGTTCTGTTTAATGCATTGTTGGAAGGAAAACATATATTTCTAAATGTACTCTTTCTGAAAACTCACCTGTGCACTTGCAGCTGTTCCACACTTCTGATGGAAAATAAACTTTTTTTTGATGGACCTTGACAACATTGAGCCAATTGTGTGACCCGAATTAAATATCCCCCCTCGGACCATGCTCCTTTGAGCAGTCATTCTTCAGCTGGCCTCCACTACCACCTTGCATTTGATTTGAGAGGCTAGATCTCTATCTTGCTCTTCTTCCTTGTAATCTTCATTCCAACTCCATCATATTGGTAACAAGATTTTTTTTTTTTTAGAAATTAACAATACCCAGGTGTAACCCTGGGCCGTAGAAAACCCACTGCCCCCAAAATGGGATAGAAGTGAGTTAGCAATCTCTCCAGTGAAATAAATAAATGGACACTCAGTTCAGCTCGGCAGTCACTTTCCTAATATGTTTGTGTTTTTTGTTTCCAAAATTATTTCCCTCCTGTTCCTTTCTCAAACTTGCTACACCCTCTGCTGCTCTCCCTCAGCTTTTGACCTGACAGTATAGTTCATTGGAAAATAGAAGCAATCAGACATGAATTCCTTTATATCCCCAACATCTAAACCATCAAACCAACCCATCTCCATACCTGTCTGTACTCTGCCTTCTCTTCACTTCTTTGAATGAAAGGCCAATGCCAACACCTGGGCTTAAGATCCTACCTGCTCTCATTCTCAATATTCCCTTCTCTCTGTTTTGCCTGAGTATTTCCCTCTCTGATTGACAGTCTCATCATCCCCATGGTCTACTGTCTCCTGGCTTTAAAAAGCCTTTCCTTAACCCTACATACATCTGTAGCTACTGGTCCATTTCTCTTCTCCCCAGTCACTGGCAGATGTGATATATTTCAAAAAGGAGAGAATAGTCAATTGTATTGAATGCTGCTGAGGACCTATGAAAGGACCCATGAATAGGACCCATGAAAGAGCACCTGTAATTTACTGTGTCTGTTTCCACATCTATTCTCTCTGGCCCCCCCGATCAAGCTTCTGCCCCATCACTCCACTGAAACTGCTCTTGTCAGGGTACCCAGGAATTCCATCTAGCCACATTCTGTGGATCCTTAACCTCTCGGCAGCATTCAACACAATTGAGTCCTCTCTCCTTGAAATACTGATTCTCCCAAAAGCAGAACCTGAGACAAAGACTGGTATGTAGATGGTTTATTTGGAGAAAGATTCCAGAGAGCTAAAGTGAGAGATCATAGAAAAGGAGAGAAAACCAACACAAGATTGTGTTATGGAGTGGGCCATGCCTATAGGCGACTGCTGCAACCATCTGTGCTTGATTCATAAGACCCTCATTTATAAGACCCTGAAGAGCCTTATAAAATGTACCTCTGGGGGATAAAAGGCGAAGCATGGGGGATAAAAGGCGAAGCATGTATCCATTGGATCTCATCCACCACAGTTCAGGAGTGTGACCCCACAAGTGTTACTGTCCCAGTCCCAGCTCATGCAGAAGTGCCAAGTAGGTTCCTGAGGATCCCACTACATGGGTCAGAGAAGCTCCCCAGGACAGGAAGGGGGAGGTACCTGATTTCCACCTGAGGCAGGCATTGTCTGATTGCACCTGTGTGAAGCCATTGAAGGCTTTGTGGGACTTGTCATTACAGCAGTGACTGGAGTAAACTTTGGGATTGAGAAGATTTAAAGGAGTCACAAGCTTCCCGACACCACACTTACCAAGTAACTTATCCACCTTTTTTTCTGATTTCTCTGCTTCACATCCAAATGTTGACATTCCCATGGCTCTGTCCTGGAGCTGCTGGTCTTTTAAAAATCCAACCACTTTCATAGATGACCTTATTCAACCCCATAGATATAAGTATCATCTATTTGATTCCCAAATACAGCCTTGACTTCTCCCTAGAACTCCATACTTGTGTGTCTGTCTGCTTGTCTCCTCTCATCTCATCATTTAGGAAATTATTATAAGGCTAATACCCTGTAATCATTACCTAGGTCAAGAAATAGACCAAAAGCCCTACCATGTGCTTCTCTAACCCTGTCATTCCCTTATATGTCCCTCTAAAAGTAACCACTCTCCTGACTGTAGCTCCCTCTTCCTTATGTTTCTTTAGGACATTATCACCCAAGTGTGCATCCTTAGACTCTATAGTTTAGTCTTGCCTGATTTTTTGATACATCTTTTTATTTCCTCACAGTTTATCTGTTGAGTGACCTGGGCAATTTTGACTTTCAGTGTTTCCAGCAGTCTAGATTTTGTTCATGGTGCTGTTCATCATGTTCCTCTTTCTTCTGTATTTCCTGCAAATTGAGTCCAGACACTTGATCAAACTCAGGTTAGATGCCTGTAGTGAGATTTCAGGTGGTTGTCTTGTCTCTCTTTTGTAATGTCACCATTGTCTAGATGTATTAATTCCTGGAGCTGCAAAATGGTGACATTCTTTTTCAGTTGTTTCATTTTGACTTACTAGCTAGAATAATTTTTTAAAAAGATGCTTCTTTTCATCTACTATTTGGTTATTCAGTGGTACAGTTTGTGTAGGAAAGGCAAAGTAAATGCTTGATTTTCCTTGATTTACCAGACTTCAAGGTAATGAACTGCCTCCCTGCTATCCTCTGGACGAGATAAGTTTTTAAGATATCATTATAAGCAGATGAATTGAATAGATTTGATAGGTTTAAATCCACTGCAATTCTTATCTTTGTCGAATCTTAAAATGTTCCATTTTTGGCAGTGGGAGTCTCCTTAAGTCACTTCCTGAGTCCTTTTGACATGACCCTAGTGATCTTTGTTTGCTTCCTTACTCTCTGGTATGACAAGATGTTCCAGGTTCATCTTAAACATTACTCGCCCCAGACTTGGTAAAGGGTTCTGATTACCCACCTCTTCTATATCTGTATCTCTGTTTTTCCACACCAGGAATCTTGGTTCTCAAGGATTCAAGAAATGCTAGAATTAGAATATCCCATAATAATTCGTTTTAACCCAACTGTACACACAAGAGTCTCAGAATAATAGTGCTAATAATACTAATATTAGTTATACTCATTACTAATATTAATATAATAATACTAATATTACTAATAATACCACCAACAATTATGATTGTTGAAAGCAGTTAATTTTTTTTTTTTTTTTTCGGTATGTGGGCCTCTCACTGTTGTGGCCTCTTCCGTTGCAGAGCACAGGCTCCAGACGTGCAGGCTGAGCAGCCATGGCTCACAGACCCAGCCGCTCCGCAGCATGTGGGAACTTTCCGGATTGGGGCATGAACCCGTGTCCCCTGCATTGGCAGGTGGACTCTCAACCACTGCACCACCAGGGAAGCCCGCAGTTAAATTATTTTTTGGCATATAGTATTCCCATTCTTACCACCCACCCAACCCCATTTTATGCTTGTACTATATCCACATTGTCAGAGCATATAACTATTATATAATTTTTAATCTTTATGTAGTTCTACAAGTAATTATATGTTTAGTGCTCACCATCAATCCTTATGTAGCTGAGTCATTTTTGTTGTCTGAAGCTTATTCTCTTGTGTTTCCTGAAGAAGCACTTATGGGAACAACATCCCTTGAGTTCTCACATATTGATAACAGTTTGTGCCCTTTGTATCTGAAGATGTATATTGCTCAATGTATATCTTTGGCTCATATTTTCTTGAGTGTCTTAAATATGTTACTCAATTTTCTCTTGACATATAGCATGGCTATCAGAGTGTCTGATTGAATGTAATTTTTTTTCCTTTTGAGCTAGATGCCCACCCCCCACCAATTTTTTCTTTTTAGTCCATTGAGTTTAAAATTGTAGTTTCAAATATTTGTTTGTTTTAGGAAATTTTTTCTTAAGTTCCAGTTTTTCGTATTTGTTCTGTTATTTTGTTCTGCTTTTCATCAAGAACTTCTATTATCCGCATAGTGCATCTTTGTTTTCAGTATTTGTCACTTTTTCTCAAACACTTTTTCTCTTTATTTTTACTTTAAAAAAATCTTTCACTTTCTATTTCTCTTAAGGCATTTTATTTTCTATTTACTCATTCTTGTGCTCCTTCTAGTTTAGCCTTCATTCCTAAAATAAATTTTTTCTTCATTTTAAATTCTGTCACCTCATTTTCCTAATTTTGATTTATGTTATTCTTTTATATCTTAACTTCTTAATGCTTCTTAGATCATTTTGAAATAGTTAAGGTTTATCTGTTTTATGGGCATGTCTTTCTGGCATGCTCTCATTGACTGTAAGTGTATTTTTCTGCTCCTTATTTTGCTTTTAAAAATAATAACTTAGTATGCTATTTGACCTTGGTACATTTATGTTGCTTATTTTTATGTGAGTTTTCCTTAACCTTTAGAAGGAAGCTTCAGGTAGATTTCCTAATTTCAAAGAACTCCTTCTTGTTTTCATAAAGTATTATAATATGACAGCTTGTATTCTTAAATTTCCTGGTTTTGTTTCTCTCTCCTGCTTTTATCTGGACCATCTCTTTGCATGGTCTCTACTGTCCACATTCTTCTCAAGTTAGATTCTTCTATCAACCATTTTGCTACAGTGTGGGGTCCTGACCTGGAAGGCAACCCTGGCTGATCATTTTCAAAAGTTCATAGACTCTAACAACCCCTTCACGTGCTATTGTGCACCTTGCATTCACACACTATGGGAGTGGGTAAAGTCCTGCCAGTTTCAGCTGCTTTCTTCTAATTGGCCTCCTATGCTTTTAGTGAATTCCAATAGGCAATTTTGAGATCTTCTGTTCTCATATCTGGCAGATACCCTGTAGAGTTTCTATGCTTCTCCTTATATATATAGATCCTGATACTAGGCAGATCTTGTGGTTGTTGGTGGTTTGAATCCCACTTATATCTTCAGGTTCATAGAGATACCTTGTCACCAAGTTTGGTTGTAAATACAGTCCGTGGATTTTGAGTTTTGCTGTCTACTTGCTCTGTTTTTATGTAGGGATTTGGTTGTCACCACCACTTTATCTTCTTACGGAATTCTCAAGGAACTAGTAATTTTAGCCAATAAATAAACAAGCCAATTCTCTCTTTGAGTCAACTGTCTGGTTATTCTATTTAAAATGATAAATCTATTTTGGGGAATTCCCTGGTGGTCCAGTGGTTGGGAACCTGTGCTTCCACTGCAGGAGGCATGGGTTCAACCCCTGGTCAGGGAACTAAGATCCCACATGTCATGAGGTGTGGCCAAAAAAAATTTTATTAATTAAAATAAAACAAAATGATAAAATTATTTTGGGTGTACCAACATGATTAAATTTTACATTTGCAAGAGTGAAACAATGCATGTCTGCTTTGTGCTAAACCAAACTTCTGTATCTCTTTTCTTGGAGCCCTGTCAAAAATGACATCACAGAATGGAATATATTGCTCCTAAGTTAACACTTTTTGGTGATTAGATCACATAAATGTAAATGTTAGAGAAGTGATTGAATCTTTGTAAATCACTGTTAAAATATATGGTTCCATTTAGTGCATTAATATTGTAAATGAAATTCAGTTTTTTTTATTTTAAACTTTATTTTATTTATTTTTTTATACAGTAGGTCCTTATTACTCGTCAGTTTTATACACATCGGTGTATACATGTCAATCCCAATCACCCAATTTATCACACCCTCACCCCCAACCCCCACTGCTTTCCCCCCTTGGTGTCCATACATTTGTTCTCTACATCTGTGTCTCAACTTCTGCCCTGCAAACCAGTTCATCTGTACCATTTTTCTAAGTTCCACATATATGCATTAATATACGATATTTGTTTTTCTCTTTGTGGCTTACTTCACTCTGTGTGACAGTCTCTGGATCCACCTACATCTCTACAAATGAGCCAATTTCGTTCCTTTTTATGGCTGAGTAATATTCCATCGTATATATGTACCACATCGTCTTTATCCATTCCTCTGTCGATGGGCATTTAGGTTGCTTCCGTGACCTGGCTATTGTAAATAGTGCTGCAGTGAACATTGGGGTGCATGTGTCTTTTTGAATTATGTTTTTCTCTGGGTATATGCCCAGTAGTGGGATTGCTGGATCATATGGTAATTCTATTTTTAGTTTTTTAAGGAACCTCTATACTGCTCTCCATAGTGGCTGTATCAATTTACATTCCCACCAGCAGTGCAAGAGGGTTCCCTTTTCTCCACACCCTCTCCAGCATTTCCTATTTGTAGATCTTCTGATGATGCCCATTCTAACTGGTGTGAGGTGACACCTCATTGTAGTTTTGATTTGCATTTCTCTAATTAATTCTCTAAATGCAAATTTTGATTTGCATTTCTTGATGTTGAAGAGCTTTTCATGTACTTCTTGGCCATCTGTATGTCTTCTTTGGAGAAATGTCTCTTTAGGTCTTCTGCCCATTTTTGGATTGGGTTTTTTTTTTTTTTAATATTGAGCTGCATGAGCTGTTTATATATTCTGGAGATTAATCCTTTGTCCGTTGATTCATTTGCAAATATTTTCTCCCATTCTGAGGGTTGTCTTTTTGTCTTCTTTATGGTTTCCTTTGCTGTGCAAAAGCTTTTAAGTTTCATTAGGTCCAATTTGTTTATTTTTGTTTTTATTTCCATTGCTCTAGGAGGTGGATCAAAAAAGATCTTGCTGTGGTTTTTATCAAAGAGTGTTCTTCCTATGTTTTCCTCTAAGAGTTTTATAGTGTCCAGGCTTACACTTAGGTCTCTAATCCATTTTGAGTTTATTTTTGTGTATGGTGTTAGGAAGTGTTCTAATTTCATTCTTTTACATGTAGCTGTCCAGTTTTCCCAGCACCACTTATTGAAGAGACTGTCTTTTCTCCATTGTATATCCTTGCCTCCTTTGTCATAGATTAGTTGACCATAGGGGCATAGGTTTATCTCTCAGCTTTCTATCTTGTTCCATTGATCTATGTTTCTGTTTTTGTCCCAGTACCATATTGTCTTCGTTACTGTAGCTTTGTAGTATAGTCTGAAGTCAGGGAGTCTGATTCCTCAGGCTTGTTGTTTTTTTGTTTTTTTGTTTTTTTTGCGGTATGCGGGCCTCTCACTGTTGTGGCCGCTCCCGTTGCGGACCACAGGCTCTGGATGCACAGGCTCAGCGGCCATGGCTCACGGGCTCAGCCGCTCCGCAGCATGTGGGATCTTCCTGGACCAGGGCACGAACCCGTGTCCCCTGCATCAGCAGGCAGACTCTCAACCACTGCGCCACGAGGGAAGCCCTCCAGCTCCGTTTTTTTCCTTCAAGACTGTCTTTTTTCCTTCAAGACTGCTTTGGCTGTTCAGGGTGTTTTGTGTCTCCATACAAAGTTTAAGATTTTTTGTTCTAGTTCTGTAAAAAATGCAATTGGTAATTTGATAGGGATTGTATTGAATCTGTAGATAGCTTTGAGTAGTATAGTCATTTTCACAATATTGATTCTTCTAATCCAAGAACGTGGTATAGCTCTCCATCTGTTGGTATCATCTTTAATTTCTTTCATCAGTGTCTTATAGTTCTCTGCATACAGGTCTTTTGTCTCCCTAGGTAGCTTTATTCCTAGGTATTTTATTATTTTTGTTGCAATGGTAAATTGGAGTGTTTCCTTAATTTCTCTTTCATATTTTTCATCATTAGTGTATAGGAATGCAAGAGATTTCCGTGCATTAATTTTGTATCCTGCAACTTTACCAGATTCATTGATGAGCTCTAGTAGTTTTCTGGTGGCACCTTTAGAATTCTCTATGTATAGTATCATGTCATCAGCAAACAGTGACAGTTTTACTTCTTCATTTCCAATTTGTATTCCTTTTATTTCTTTTTCTTCTCTGATTGCCATGGCTAGGACTTCGAAAACTATGTTGAATAATAGTGGTGAGAGTGGACATCCTTGTCTTGTTCCTGATCCTAGAGGAAATGCTTTCAGTTTTTCACCATTGAGAATGATGTTTGCTGTGAGTTTGTCGTATATGGCCTTTATTATGTTGAGGTAGGTTCCTTCTATGCCCACTTTCTGGAGAGTTTGTATCATAAATGGGTGTTGAATTTTGTCAAAAGCTTTTTCTGCATCTATTGAGATGATCATATGATTTTTATTCTTCAATTTGTTAATATGGTTTATCACATTGATTGATTTACGTATATTGAAGAATCCTTGCATCCCTGGGATAAATCCCACTTGATCATGGTGTATGATCCTTTTAATGTGTTGTTGGATTCTGTTTGCTAGTATTTTGTTGAAGATTTTTGCATCTATATTCATCAGTGATATTGGTCTGTAATTTTCTTTTTTTGTACTATCTTTGTCTGGTTTTGGTATCAGGGTGATGGTGGCCTCATAGAATGAGTTTGGGAGTGTTCCTTCCTCTGCAGTTTTTTGGAAGAGTTTGAGAAGGATGGGTGTTCACTCTTCTCTAAATGTTTGATAGAACTCCCCTGTGAAGCCATCTGGTCCTGGACTTTTGTTTGTTGGAAGAGTTTTAGTCACACTTTCAATTTCATTGCTTGTGATTGGTCTGTTCATATTTTCTATTTCTTCCTGGTTCAGTATTGGAAGGTTATACCTTTCTAAGAATTTGTCCATTTCTTCCAGGTTGTCCATTTTATTGGCATAGAGTTGCTTGTAGTAGTCTCTTAGGATGCTTTGTATTTCTGCGGTGTCTGTTGTAACTTCTCCTTTTTCATTTCTAATTTTATTGATTTGAGTTCTCTCCCTCTTTTTCTTGATGAGTCTGGCTAATGGTTTATCAATTTCGTTTATCTTCTCAAAGAACCAGCTTTTAGTTTTGTTGATCTTTGCTGTTGTTTTGTTTCTATTTAATTTATTTCTGCTCTGCTCTTTATGATTTCTTTCCTTCTGCCAGCTTTGGGTTTTGTTTGTTCTTCTTTCTCTAGTTCCTTTAGGTGTAAGGTTAGATTGTTTATTTGAGATTTATCTTGTTTCTTGAGGTAGGCTTGTATAGCTATAAACTTCCCTCTTAGAACTGCTTTTGCTGCATCCCATAGGTTTTGGATCATCGTGTTTTCATTGTCATTTGTCTCTAGGTATTTTTTGATTTCCTCTTTGATTTCTTCAGTGATCTCTTGGTTATTTAGTAACATATTGTTTAGCCTCCATGTGTTTGTGTTTTTTACGTTTTTTTCCCTGTAATTCATTTCTAATCTCATGGCATTGTGGTCAGAAAAGATGCTTGATATGATTTCAATTTTCTTAAATTTACTGAGGGTTGATTTGTGACCCAAGATGTGATCTGTCCTGGAGAATGTTCCGTGCGCACTTGAGAAGAAAGTGTAATCTGCTGATTTTGGATGGAATGTCCTATAAATATCAATTAAATCTATCTGGTCTATTGTGTCATTTAAAGCTTCTGTTTCCTTATTTATTTTCATTTTGGATGATCTGTCCATTGGTGTAAGTGAGGTGTTAAAGTCCCCCACTATTATTGTGTTACTGTCGATTTCCTCTTTTAGAGCTGTTAGCAGTTGCTTTATGTATTGAGGTGCTCCTATGTTGGGTGCATATATATTTATAATTGTTATATCTTCTTCTTGGCTTGATCCCTTGATCATTATGTAGTGTCCTTCCTTGTCTCTTGTAACATTCTTTATTTTAAAGTCTGTTTTATCTGATATGAGTATTGCTACTTCAGCTTTCTTTTGATTTCCATTTGCATGGAATATCTTTTTCCATCCCCTCACTTTCAGTCTGTATGTGTCCCTAGGTCTGAAGTGGGTATCTTGTAGACAGCATATAGAAGGGTCTTGGTTTTGTATCCATTCAGCAAGCCTGTGTCTTTTGGTTGGAGCATTTAATCCATTCACGTTTAAGGTAATTGTTGATATGTATGTTCCTATTACCATTTTCTTAATTGTTTTGGGTTTGTTTTTGTAGGTCCTTTTCTTCTCTTGTGCTTCCCACTTAGAGAAGTTCCTTTAGCATTTGTTGTAGAGCTGGTTTGGTGGTGCTGAATTCTCTTAGCTTTTGCTTGTCTGCAAAGCTTTTGATTTCTCCATGGAATCTGAGTGAGATCCTTGCTGGGTAGAGTAATCTTGGTTGTAGGTTCTTCCCTTTCATCACTTTAATTATATCATGCCACTGCCTTCTGGCTTGTAGAGTTTCTGCTGAGAAATCAGCGGTTAACCTTATGGCAGTTCCCTTATATGTTATTTGTCATTTTTCCCTTGCTGCTTTCAATTTTTCTTTGTCTTTAGTCTTTGCCAGTTTGATTACTGTGTGTCTCAGCGTGTTTCTCCTTGGGTTTATCCTGTATGGGACTCTCTGTGCTTCCTGGACTTGGGTGGCTATTTCCTTTCCCATGTTAGGGAAGTTTTCAACTATAATCTCTTCAAATATTTTCTCTGGCCCTTTCTCTCTCTATTCTCCTTCTGGGACCCCTATAATGCGAATGTTGTGGCATTTAATGTTGTCCCAGAGGTCTCTTAGGCTGTCTTCATTTCTTTTCATTCTTTTTTCTTTATTCTGTTCTGCAGCAGTGAATTCCCCCATTCTGTCTTCCAGGTCACTTATCCGTTCTTCTGCCTGAGTTATTCTGCTATTGATTCCTTCTAGTGTATTTTTCATTTCAGTTATTGTATTGTTCATCTCTCTTTGTTTGTTCTTTAATTCTTCTCAGTCTTTGTGAAACGTTTCTTCCATCTTCTCGATCTTTGCCTTCATTCTTTTTCCGAGGTCCTGGATCATCTTCACTATCATCATTCTGAATTCTTTTTCTGGCAGGCTGCCTATCTCCACTTCATTAAGTTGTTTTCCTGGGGTTTTATCTGGTTGCTTTATCTGGTACATAGCCCTTTGCATTTTCATCTTGTCTATATTTCTATGAATGTGGTTTTCGTTCCACAGGCTGCAGGATTGTAGTTATTCTTGCTTCTGCTGTCTTTTCTCTGATGGATGAGGCTATCTAAGAGTCTTGTGCAAGTTTCCTGATGGGAGGGACTGGTGGTGGGTAGAGCTGACTGTTGCTCTGGTGGGGAGAGCTCAGTAAAACTTTAATCTGCTTGACTGCTGATAGATGGGGCTGGGTTCCCTCCCTGTTGGTTGTTTGGCCTGAGGCAACCCAACTCTGGAGCCTACCTGGGCTCTTTGGTGGGGATAATGGCGGACTCTGGGAGGGCTCACGCCAAGGAGTACTTCCCAGAACTTCTGCTCCCAGTTTCCTTGTCCCCACGGTGAGCCACAGCCACCCCCCACCTCTGCAGGCGACCCTCCAACACTAGCAGGTAGGTCTGGTTCAGCCTCCCCTGGGGTCACTTCTCCTTCCCCTGGGTCCTGATACGCACACTACTTTGTGTGTGCCCTCTAAGAGTTGAGTCTCTGTTTCCCCCGTCCTGTCGAAGTTCTGCAATCAAATCCCACTAGCCTTCAAAGTCTGATTCTCTAGGAATTCCTCCTCCTGTTGCCAGAGCCCCAGGTTGGGAAGCCTGACGTGGGCCCCAGAACCTTCACTCCAGTGGGTGGACTTCTGTAGTATAAGTGTTCTCCAGTCTGTGAGTCACCCACCCAGCAGTTATGAGATTTGATTTAACTGTGATTGCGCCCCTCCTACCGTCTCATTGTGGCTTCTCCTTTGTCTTTGGATGTGGGATATCTCTTTTGGTGGGCTCCAGTGTCTTCCTGTCGATTATTGTCTAGCAGTTAGTTGTGATTCTGGTGTTCTTGCAAGAGGGAGTGATAGCATGTCCTTCTACTCCGCCATCTTGGTTCCTATTCCCCTGAAATTCAGTTTCTGACTTCAAACACAAGTGTTAATGAGTTGGCACATTTACTACTGATTAAATAAAAATAGTTTCCCACACTGACAATTGAACAGACCAGGGTTTTAGAGAATTGTTACTTAAAACTTTACCTGGCATTCTTCTCAAATTTCCATGAGATTTATTTTATAACTGATTTACCCATGGCTTTAAAACAATATTCATCCAGAACTAGTATTTGTTAAGATAATTTAGGATTCCTTTGCCAGGCCGCTCTGTCAAGTACATCTTCTTATAATATTTTTATTGTTGAAGAGATGATATCCAGTAGAACTTATTTTCACTTAGACTTTCTTGTTTAAATCCAAGTATAAAATATCTTTTAAAAAATAATTTTTAAAATAATAATAATTATAATGCCACCATAGATTGATGGATGAGTGAAAAGAGGAATGGATAGATGTACTGATACATGATGAAGCAAGTACAGAAAAACGTTACTGGTGGAATCTAGATGATGCATAGAGAGATGTTTATGGTAAAATTCAACTTTGCTGTATGCTTGAAAATGTTTGTAATAAAATATTAGGAAATACCATCATAAATGTTAAATCTCTATGAAAGAGAAATGGAAAACACTTTGAATTTCATTCTAGAATTTCCTTATTTAAAACCAAACTTTGTAAAAACTAGAAGAATTATACTCTGAATGTTTCTTCTGTGTGTATTTAAGCACATTTTAATAACTTTTATGAAATAAGAATTTCTTAAAAACAGGTTGTATCTGTTCTACTTTACGGAAGTTCTCTATCCAAAATAGTTTCAGGAAGGAGGTTTCCTTGATACACAGGCTTAAAATAAAAACCAAATTTAAGAAAATTTTTGAACTGGATGCCAGATGCTGCTAGTGTAGACAACACTCTCTCCCCACACGTTCATGCACATCATAGGGCTTTGTTTTTTTAGCTGGAACAGAAGGGATGTGTTTGCTTGGGGTCATATGCTGCAAGAGGATTTTAAAGGGATGGTATCAGCTTTTCCCCCTACCCCTAGAAATGGGTTTGATTCCTCAGGATTAGAGAAATAAAGGTCAGAAACTAGACCTCCTGAAACTGTGGGCACAAGCAGAGCTGTTGAGGGGCCACATCCAGGAAGTATCCAGTATCCAGAAAGTAAAGGTGGAAGCCGTACTAGCGTGGAAGTCGCGTCAGCTGTGGCATCCTGAGGACTGGCAGTTTAAGGGATATCCAAAAGCAGCATCCTTGTTATGGACATTGTTGTTCTCAGAATGCGAGCCTTGAGCAGAGACCACAGTGGGGTTCATCCAAGCAGATTCCTGGGCAGTGGTGAGGACATTTGAATGGGAGAGGGAAAGGTGGTGGATGCCCCATGAGGCTGCCATGACATAATGGCTAGTAGACACAGGTGAGGCTCCTTTGATGGCTCATGGAAACAAATGAGGGACACTTTGAGTAAAGTTTATTGTTTGGGAATAAGTTCCCTGAAAGCAGAGCCTGAGGTGGGAATTCTTGTTCAAGTGATTGATTTGAGGACTGTTCTCAGGAGAAGGGCATGAAGGAAGCATGATAGGGTGGGGATGCCAGCAACCCAAGAATAAGGTCTCCGCTGGAGGTTTGCTTCAATCAGACCTCACACAAAAGCTCTGGAGGGTAGAGCTTTGCATCCCACAACTGATCTTTTGCTGAGTATGTATCAGGCAGTCATTGGCTGAAGTTTGGCCCAAATGTAGAGGGTTGGAACGACCTTCCAAAGGAAGAGGCTTCTGAGGACAATTCTTTGGAGAAAAGGGAAGCTGTGCCTTGTTAAAATCATAGTAGTGGGTGCATGCCCGTGAAAGGTAGCTGGTTGGAGCACCAGGGCCATCAACACTGCTGCTATATTTCTCTTTGGCAGGCAGGTGGTCTCGGATTTACTGTAAACGAGGTATATAAATGTAAATGTGACCCTCATTTTATAGTCACAGGCATATGAGACCAGCCATATTAACCAAATATTGATCTTCGATTAGCTTCAAGCATGCAGACCAAAAATAGGCAATGTGTTTTTCCTCTAGGGACTATACCTGATTTATCTATAACATTTGTTAGCTCTGTACTCATGATTAGATTTTTTTTTTTTTTTTGCAGTATGCGGGCCTCTCACCGTTGTGGCCTCTCCCGCTGCACAGCACAGGCTCTGGACGCTCAGGCTCAGCGGCCATGGCTCACGGGCCCAGCCGCTCCGCGGCACATGGGATCCTCCCGGACCGGGGCACGAACTCGTGTCCCCTGCATCGGCAGGCGGACTCCCAACCACTGTGCCACCAGGGAAGCCCTAGATAATTTTTTTTTAACAATATCAGAGAAGTAGCAAAAGTGAAAAAAGAGAACTTGATTTAGAGTTAGCTGACAGGGAATTCAGTCCTACTGCTACTACTTCTGTGGCTTCAGCCAAGTCTTTATACTTTTTTGGGCCTTTGTTAGATAAGGGACAATTGATGTTTGCTACAACCTTATTAATATTTTGCTTGTTATATCTATGAGTTCATAGGGACCCATTGGAAATCCTTAAACAGAGGCCAACAGGTTTAAAGTATCTTTGAGGAAGGGAAACCTAGTAACTGAGTGTACTGCTTGGAGGAATGAGAAGCGGGGAGACTCAGTAGAAGGCTGGAACAGAACTCGGGCTGGAGACAGTGAGGTAGTAAGGTCTTTCCTGCCTCCTCCGCCACCCAGATTAGGTTGGAGTCCCTGCAGGACTCTCTCAAAGCACCTTGCAACTGTATGTGCAGTGTTCATTTTATCCACTAAACTTTATTTGCATAAGGATAGGAACCATGCCTATCTTATGCAGTATTGCATAATTGGAGCTGGACACAGTGTCTGGCATGTATTTGCTGAATAATTCAATAAAATAGAGGAATGTAGTTTAATTCATTAGATACTGGTTAAGAATAAATGACAAGTCTTCGTATTTGATGAAGGAAAAGAGTCACAGGTAACTTTAGAGCCTGAAAGGACAATAATAAAGTTGGGAAGGTAAGATATTAGTTTTCTATTGCTATAAAACAAATGACCACAACCTAGTGAATTAAAACAATACACAATTCTGTGGGTCAGGAGTCTGGGCAGAGCTTAAGTAGGTCCTCTGCTCAGGGTCCTACAGACTGCAGTCAAGGCATCAGCCAGGGCTGATGTTTTCATCTGGAGCTTGGGCCTCTTCCAAGCTCATGCAGACTCTTGGTAGAACTCGGTTCCTTGCAATTATAGGGCTGAGCCCCTCAGCTCCAAGAGGCTATCCTCTCACTAAGCAATTCAAGGTCTTAAGGGGAGTGTCTCTCTTGCTTCGAGTTTCTTCTTTCAAGGAAAGTCTGCACCCTCTTTTAGGTCAGGCCCACGTAGGACAATTTCCCTTTTGATGAATTCACAGCCAACTGATTAGGGATCAGAATTACATCTGCTCAGTCTTTTCACCTTTGCCATATTCCGTTGCCTAGAAGCAAGTAACAGACTCTACCCACGCTGAAGAGGAGAGTTACACAAAGATGTGGATACCAAGTGGGGGGAATCACAGGGAGCCACTTTGAAATTCTGAAGCTCGGTCTTTTTAGCTTTGAGTGTTGGTGGGAGACAAAAAGCAAGTGATGGATGAGAAGTCAAAGTGGGCCTTGTGGATTTGACACAGTTGATACTATGAGAGAAGGTTTATTACCCAGAGAGAAAAAGCAAAGGGACAAAGACACTCTTGGTTTTGGGAAAATATTTACTATTTAGGAAAGGAAAGGGACCTAGCAAAGTAGAGAAAGATGAGCAAGATGTAGGAGAGGAGCTTGTAGTGAACGGTCACATAAGCAGGAAGGAATTTCAAGAGCCTGTTGATCAGTAGAGGTGAATGGGGCAGCACTCAAGGAGAACACTGATAAAGCCACTCATTTGACTATGCAGTGACCTTAGAGAAAACTGTTGTGGTGCAGGTGTAGCTAACGTCAGAGTCGAGGTGGTAGGAGTTTAATGGGGCAGGAGATGTTTAAGTGATAGAAGAGGGTGCTCGGTGCAGGCCTCTGAGAACTCCCACATCAGTCGGAGGCAGGGCTGGGCCAGGAGTCACTGCTTCCAGAAGAGGAGGAGCTTCCCCAGGTCTATTTCAGTCTAGCTCTGCCTACAAGGCCCTCAATTGTCTTTCATTCTGGGATGTGTGAGGTAGCACTACAGGCTGCATTTAGGCTGTTTTTGGCCTCTTCTGGCCAAGAAAAAAATGAGACTTTTAGTAGAAAACATGAGTAATCTACCAACTTGGGGAAATCTGAGGTAGGGAACCTTTCTGCTCTCTGAATAATTAAAAATTGACTCTTTCATCTAGTTCTGTGAGTTGAATTTTTAATGATGAGTAAAAATCCTTACGTGGTTTCTTTTTGGCCAGCCCTTATTTCTTTTAAGCCAGAAGCCCAGTTACCCTAGCTGTTTTTCAGAAATCAAGTACAATTCCAAGGAAACGATACAGTAGGAAGCGTTAAGCAATTGTTCAAACCCAAGATAGATATTTTGAGGCTCTTGAAATAAGCAGCATTGAAAACGGGTATCATTAATCAAATGCAGTAGAAGCTAAATGCCATGTAGCAAATGCCATGTAGAAGCTAAATTTAATTCTAATATCACAAATCCATAAATGAGACTGTTTCTCTTTATGGTGTCCCAGGATTGTGTCCGCCTTCTCTCCTTTCATTCAAAAGATCAACCTGAAATAATTTTGTTTTTATTTTGAGACTCATATAGCTAACAAAGACAAACACAAAGAGTATCATCTGATTCCATTAATATGACAAAAACTTGTCCAACTTTCTTGTATCTCAATTTAATTATTAGTTAAAAATATTTATTTCTATCATAGAACAATTCACATAAGTGTTTTCACCATCTTTTTTTATTCTTTATCATTTAACCCATGTTAAAAATTCCTGTATAAAAAGACTATGCATATGGACATATATACACTACCAAATGTAAAATAGATAGCTAGTGGGAAGCAGCCGCATAGCACAGGGAGATCAGCTCGGTGCTTTGTGACCACCTAGAGGGGTGGGATAGGGAGAGTGGGAGGGAGGCGCAAGAGGGAGGGGATATGGGGACATATGTATATGTATAACTGATTCACTTTGTTATAAAGCAGAAACTAACACACCATTGTAAAGCAATTAAACTCCAATAAAGCTGTTAAAAAAATACTATGCATAGAAAAATAGGATTAAAGCCTACAGCTCTAAGAATTTGTAATCGTCTCGGCAGTGTGTTCATGTAACATTTTAAATGGATTTTTCCATCATTCTAAACCAATGGGGTGAGTGCTGTGCACACTGTTGTAAAGTGTATTTCATGGCTCACTGGGCTTTTCTGTCTTTAACTTTCCAATATATGTAATTTGATTAAAATTTTTGGCTGGTCAGGATAAGGAGAAATAGAAATTGCTCTTAATGGAAGCTCCAGTGTGCCTGGGATTATAATTGAAGCAGAAAGTTGAACATCTTTCTCTGGAGGAAGTTAAAAAAAGGCTTTGTTCCATTTTTACATTGGAGATCATCTGTTATTGTAACCTAGACACCTAAGCCCACTCCAGATTCAGAATGTGCCCTTTATAAACATGCATGCCAAGTTTCAAATGCCCTTTTTGAATGTTTGCATATAATTTGGAGCTTGCAATGCCAAAGTAAAATACAGTCTCCATTGTATTACGTTACCCACACGGCATGTGAGCTGCCTCTTCTCTGACATTGCTTGAATAGAAGAAGCATAGTTTGACTTCTTTCAAAAAGAGGAATGTTTCTCGGCTCAACTGAAATGATTGCTAGGTATAAGCTGCCAACTTCATTTTCCCCCTACAGGAATGTACATTTTTCCCTATTATAAAATGTACTCATAATAGAAATGAGACAGTTCCCAAGAGTGTGGTTATCCAGAGGTAATCTCAACCCAATCTGATTAGAGGCAAGTGGCTCATGCCTCAAAATGCTCCAGGGTATGATTATTTTATGATAACCATACTCTGTATCATGTCTTATTGATTAATAAAGCATCAACATTGCTATTTAGAGGAAAAGCTGAGAAACCAAGGGGGATAAATGGTTCTAGAAAGGAAGTGATTCTATCGAAAGACCCAAGCTACCTCTTGTGCCATCCTTTTACAATTTCAGGTGGAGCATGAAAGGTCATCAGTGGCCTATCTTAGTATCTCTTTAGTGCCAAGATCATTAATCTGATGCATTTATTTACATTTAAGTGTATACTAAATGAACCTCTCTGTGTTGTGAAAGCCGAATGACATTCCTTTCGAGAGCATGCTGGTTTTTGTTCTCATCATCCAGATGACTTCATTGCACAGGTCCAGGGAAATACAGATAGAACCTAAAAAATATAGCCACCAGCTTGCCTGTGGAAGCCATATGCTGGTAACATCACCTAGCATTGGAGTGAGAGGAGCATATAACTAGCAGGCAAGTATTTTGCACCGAGAATAGCTTTTGGACTATTGGTAGGCGTGTGTCCTTTGGCACATAAGTCCAACATTCAGGCACCCACAATATCCTTACCTCTCTCAAAAGCTATGACCACACATCTATAAAAAAATGTGGAGTGAAGGAACTGAAGCAATTACCTTAGGTGATTCAATTTAACTACCTATCTTGTCACAATTACTTTATGTTTTCATTGTAAATATAAACTTATAGCCTAAATTACCCAATCATTGCCTCAGTATTCCATTTCCTCTTACTGTGTAGACATAGCTAATATATTCAAATTGAAAAATGTTCCACAAGTAATAGTGTCCAGCTCTAGTTCTTGGTGATGCATCTTTTTGATCAAATTTAACATTGAGAAGTATAGTCTAGTTACTTCTATAATAATTGGTCGAGTCACTGGTTTCTGGGGTCAAGAAATCTCTTTCATTCCTCAGTCCATTTCCTTGTCTATACGTTATTGATGTGCTCTGAACAGAATAGCACTTTGAAAACATACATAGGGTTAGCTTAATTTATACTTGTCTGCTTTAACTACCCCACTATTCACAGAGCCAGTGGTATTTTTATCTTCAAAATCCAAATCTGCCAGAATGGAATTTCTGTTAATTTCCCAAAGAACATTTCACCAGAACCGCTATCTAAGATCTAAGTTTAGTGTTTGCCACAGAAACCATCTGAATGATTTTCAAAAAGACCTTATAACTGATCAAACTGATCGTTTGACATTAACATCCCCCTATTAACATGATGCTATTTCTCTCCCTTTTAAAAACAGGGTTGTACTGCTCATCTATTTTTTTCTCCTATCATAGCACTTTTTAAAAATCAGACCTTTTGTTTGCATTGTTTGTTTCTGCTGGGTAGATACACTTCTTCTAAATTATCTTTAGACAATCTTGATGAGCAGGATATGAAGACTCTGTCCTCAGCTCTCGAAATTAAGGTAACATGGAAACCCCAAAGACTGTTGATGGCATTTGTCCTAAGAAGAGTTGTCCAAGAAGAGCTTACCCCCACAAAATAAAGAGCCAGCCACTTCGCTGGTTCTGCCATCTCAGACTTTAGTGGATTCTGTGATCCTCGTGCTTTTCAGTATAGATGAGTGATGGTTGATGTTCTCATGTTTTTTCTCTTCTGCATGCACTTACTTAAGGCATTTTTTATTTGTTCTTTGTTTTTGTTTGTTTGTTTGCAATAAGAACTGGAAATAATTCAGGCATGTGACACCATGTAAGAGATTGAGTGTTCTCCTATCTTCTCACGTCTGTGTCTCTGGCTGTTCCTTTCGGCTGTGTAGTTCATTAATTCCCCACGTGAGAGCGTGGACTAAGTTATGATGCAGTAACAAACAACTGTAAAGTTGTCGTATCTGCAAATAAGATTTATTTTTCACTCTACAGGGGAAATCACAGGCCAGCAAGATAGGCTCTGCCCATGTAACCTCACTCTAGAACCCACGGTATCAGGAGCACTGCTGTGACTAGGCAAAGGGAGCTCCGGGGAGTTCTGCATTGCTCCAGTGCCCTGGCCCGGAAGTGATACACATGTCAAACATGATGTACATGGTCCATCTAACAAGGATTGCACCAAGGGGATAGTTAGTACATGGCTGTCATGGGTCTGGAGAGAGAGAGAGAGCTGGAAACATTTGGTGAATAGCAGGAATGACTATAACATGCCCTCAGCTAAAACACTAGAGATAATTTTTTCCAGCTGATAAAAGAGCTCGTTAACTTCTTCTCCCACATTACTTAGTAAATTCTCACTCAAAACCTCAGATTAGGGATATTGTCATCAAACTTTAAGGCCAAGGATAGATTTATTAGTTTTCTATTGCTGTACAAAGTTAGTGGCTTAGATAATGTATTCATTATCTCATCATTTCCAAGGATCAGAAATCTGGGTGTGGATTGGCTGGATGTTCTGCTCAGGGTCTCATCAGGCTGTAGTCAAGGTGTCAACAGGGCTCAATCCCATCTGAGGCGTAGGTTCTTCTTACAGTCTCACTGGTTGTTGGCAGAATTAAGTTCCTTGGACTTGTGGGAATGAAGTCCCCAGATTCTTGCTGGCTATTGGACAGGGACCACTGTCAGTTCTTAGATGTCACCCTCAGGTCCTTGCCACACAGTGGTTGTTATCTTCTTTAAGGCCAGCAGGAGAAATCTCTTTCACTTAGAATCCCTCTGATGACTTTTAAAGGCTGTTCTGGTTAGGTGGGCCAGGCCCACCTAGGATAATCTTTTTTGATTAACTCAAAGTCAAATAATTAGGGATCTTAATTACATCTGTAAATCCCTCTGCCATATAGCATAGCATGATTATGGGAGTGATATACCATTATATTGACAGGTTCCTCTTACAGTCAAAGAGAAGGGATTATATAGGGCACATACACTGGGAGCAGAAATCTTGGTGACCATCTTAGAATTCTGCTGACACAGAGACACAGAGGGGGCCACATCTGTGCAATTTGAAGCCAGTCTTGAAAGCTGGTAGTGTTTGGGACCATCTTAATAACTGACATCACAGAAAAAATTTGTTGGATTGTCCAGTGAATCAACATTTAAAACATAAAAAGGACAGAGTGAGGGAAGGAAGGGAGGGAAGGAGGGAGGAAGGAAGGAAGGAAGGAAGGGAGGGAGGGAGGGAGGGAGGGAGGGAGGAAGGAAGAAAACATACATGAAGTAACTTCAAGTTGAGAGGGCCATGAGGCAGTGATGGGGTGGTGTGTGTATCAGATCAGCCTCCCAAATGCTATACTTCCAGTTTATTCCCAAGCGTCACACTGTCTCTTCAATAGAGATGTGTGACATTCTTAGATGGCACTTGATGGTGTGTTTCATTGTATCTCCTTCTGGAGATAGCATTTCTTTTTAAGGTTTACTTTAAAGGAACTCACTGCATTATTCTTTTCTAGAGAGAGGAACATTGGTTGCTCTGCTCAACTGCCTAAGATGGCACATTATTCTATAATATGTGCAGTATTGCCGAGAAGTAATTTTCCTTTTATTTTTGCCCACAGTGTGGAAAATTAAGGTTGAAATGCAACTTTATTTTTGCTTTTCCCAGAAGAGGTGACGGTGTAGTTTTTCCTGCCTGTTTTTCGGCAAGCAGTGAAATATTATTTTGGCTACAACTGTTGACTCCTTCATCCTATTTTGGCAGATGTTTTATGTAGAGAGTCTCCTGCCCTTGTTTATGCCCCAGAGGCCCATCCCAGGGTCTTGCAGGATGTAGGGGGATTTCCCTCCCAGAGCCTTTGTGACCTGGTTTTTCTGCCTGACACCATGCTCAGATATGCCTTTGCATGCTCTTCTTTTTCTAACTGTAGAGAGTTATTCCCAATCTCTTTAAAACATATCTGCCCAAGCTTTTTGGACTTAAGAAATGGAGAAGTTTTAAAGAAGACTTGACCATCAATGGTTTTGATTTCTTTGGTCCTGAGTATTAACACAATAGTAAAATCATTGACCAAGGGAGACTGTGTACATTTTAAGAGACTTTCTCTTGATTTCACTATTTTCTGTCTCCTGTTAGCCCTTCTAAAATCCATCCCAATGGATTAAAATTCTTCCAATGAAGAATTTAAAGAACTGTAATAAAAAACTACTAAGATTATCTTTTAGGTCCACTTCTATAGATCTTTTCTTCCGTTTACATTTAACATCATTTTGTGACCAATACCTAAGATAAGAAAAGTGTTATTTAATTTTTTTCCAGCTAAGGAAACTTTAGAGTCTATAGGGTCCTGAAACATCCATTCAGTATTCATTCAACATATTTCTTGAGTAAGTACTTTGAGCACAACACTGCCCTGAGCATTTGAGACATAGTAAAAAGACCTAGTCTCTGCCCTCAAGGAAGATAACTGGTAGAAAGAGCATCAGTTTAGAATCAAACAGACCTGAGTTTGAATTCCTATTCTGACATCTGCTGGGTATAAACCTTATGCATATTATGTTTTTCTCTAAATCTCAGTTTCTTGTCTGTAAATGAACATAATAAACCTTATCTCCTCAGATTGTGAGTATTCAAAGACTCTAGTGACATAAAAAAAATATTACATCATGACCAAGTTGAAATTATCCAAGGAAAGGAGGAGTCATTTAGTATTTAAAAAATACATAAATAAAATCCACAAAAAATACCTACCAAAAACCTGGAGTAAATATCTTTATTAATGATAAAATGTTAAAAGCATTCCATTTAAAATCAGTCATAAGTTAATACTAGTCATTATCACCACTTCTGTATTCAACATTACATTGGAGTTACTAGCCAACACAGTATGACATGAAAAAGAAAAGCATAAGGATTGAAAAGCAGGAAACATGACTGATAATATTTATGGAGGATATGACCAACTGCAAGAGAGCCCAAAGCAACCTATATACAAGGTATTGGGGATTTTCAGGCTGGCTTGATAGTATGATCAATATATTAAAACTAATTTTTTTTGTCTACTCTAGCAACAAATAATTGGCAAACATATTTTAAAAGATTTTCTTTTATAAAGAACCTAGAAATGAACTTAACAAAGGGCTTCCCAAGCCAGTATGAAAAAAATTATAAATCTTGTTTGAAGACCTTATCCAGATTATATTCCATGGCCAAGAACTATAATCACTAAGAATTATATGTATATCCTCAACTCCATTGCACTTTTCATTGCTTTAACATGCTGGCCTGCCTAACCATAATCATGGTACACTTGTATATATGTACCACATAGTCTTTATCCATTCATCTGTTGATGGACATTTAGGTTGCTTCCACGTCTTGGCTATTGTGAATAGTGCTGCTATAAACATAGGGGTGCATGTATCTTTTTGAATTATAGTTTTGTCCAGATACAGGCCCAAGAGTGGGATTGACGGATCATATGGCAGGTCTATTTTTAGCTTTTTGAGGAACCTCCATACTGCTTTCCATAGTGGCTGCACCAACTTACATTACCACCAACAGTGTAGGAGGCAAGACCTACACTGTTATGTTTTATGGCTGGGTAATATTCCATTGTATATATGTGCCACATCTTCTTTATCCATTCATCTGCCACATCTTCTTTATCCATTCATCTGTCGATGGACACTTAGGTTGCTTCCATGTCCTGGTTATTGGAAATAGAGCTGCAGTGAACATTGTGGTACATGACTCTTTTTGGTTTATGGTTTTCTCAGGGTCTATGCCCAGTAGTGGGATTGCTGGGTCGTATGGTAGTTCTATTTGTAGTTTTTTGAAGAACCTCCATACTGTTCTCCATAGTGGCTGTATCAATTTACATTCCCACCAACGGTGCAAGAGGGTTCCCTTTTCTCCACACCCTCTCCAGCGTCTGTTATTTGTAGGTTTTTTAATGATGGCCATTCTGACTGGTGTGAGGTGGTACCTTATTGTAGTTTTGATTTGCATTCCTCTAATTAGTGACGTTGAGCATCTCTCATGGGCCTGTTGGCCATCTGTATACCTTTTTTGGAGAAATGTCTGTTTAGGTCTTCTGCCCGTTTTTCAGTTGGGTTGTGTTGTTTTTTTTGTCATTGAGTTGTATGAGCTGTTTGTATATTTTGGAAATTAAGCCCTTGTTGGTTGCATCATTTGCAGATATTTTGAGGAGATGTTACTTTTCAAAATTATTTTTGAAAGAGAAAATTTTGATGCTTGCTAAGTTAGTTGACTACTTGATATATTTTTCTCTTTGCAAAATGCCAACTTCTCCCAGATTCTCTCTATCAGCTGATGACCCTGCTTTCTATGCACTGAAGAAAAATGAAGCAATCAAATGAGAACTTACATGAGCCACCCACCACATCTGCATACCCATTAGCATCTGCACCCACACGCTTACAGTTTTCCTGCTCCTGTAGATGAACTCCCCAAGCTTTGAACTAAACCCAGGCCCTCTCTTTATGCACCAGGCCCCATCCCTTCTTATCCATTCCAGTATATTGCTATAGCAATTTGACTCTCTCCTGCATCATCCATTGTTTCCCCTTTATACTGTGATCCTTCCTGTTAGTATACAGATATGCAGTTATTTTCTCTCATCCTAAAAACAAGAACAAAAACCTGTCTTGATCTTTCCCTTCCAGCAGCCACCCATTTCCCTCAACCCCTTTATATATGATTTTATAATTTATAGCAAAATTCCTTGAAAATGTTATCTATTCTCAATTCTTTGATTTTCACTTAGACCCACTTCAGTGAGGTCCCTCTCCCACTACGATTGCTCTTGTCAAGGCCACCGGTGGCCTCTGCTTTGCTATGTCCAGTGGTCAGTTCTCAGGCCCCATTTTACTGGACCTAATAACAGCATGTGACACACTCTCCTTAAAATCGGCTTCTTCACTTGACTTGTAAGACCCCATACTCTCCTGGAGATTTTTTCTGGTCACTCCTTCTCAGTACCCTTTGCTGATTCTTCCTTATCTGTCCAGCTTCTAAGAATTGGAATGTTCCAGAGATCAGTCCTTAGACCTCTCCTCTATTCTGTCTGCATACATTCCCTAGTCATCTCATTCAATCTCATTGCTTCAAATAGCATGTTATCTGCCTGCTCCAGGTATCTTCTCTTTCCCTCTAGATCTGTTCTCCATCTTTCTCCCTGTTCTTAGCCTTAGGAGGTTGGCTTGTATTTACTTATCAACCAGCCTCTGTCCCTTCTGGCTTCTGGTTGGTTATAAACATTGGTGCACAGTGGCAGGATATTAAGGGGAGAGAAGCATGAGGCTGGGGTATTTATTCCCTTGGCTCCTTCTGGGTAAGAACTCTTAACTAAAGATGTCTCCTTTCGAGACCCCCTTTTCCACCCAACTCTTTCCCAGTTCCTATGCCCCCCTGTTTCCCCTGTTCTTTTGGTGCTTGCAACACCTAGAGTTCTCCAAGATTCCTTGGGTTTCCCTAAATGCCCACCTCTAAAAATAGTCTCGCTGTAAATAAACTGTCCTTAAATATTCCTAATTTGCACATGCTATTATTTTCTGTTGGGATCCTGACTGATACGGTTCAGTGACTTCCAAATGTATAACTTCAGTTGGTGTCTCACTTCTGAACTCCAGCCTTCTGTATCCAGCAGGCCACAGAGAACCTCCTCTGAGCTGTCTACTAGAAATCTCAAACTTACCATGTCCAGTTTTGAGCTCCTGACATTCTCCCTCCAACCTGTTTTCCCCTTCTCTGTAAACGGCAACAGCGTCTTTCCTTTGCTCAGGCATCGTATCTCTTGGACTAATCAGTTCTTGGATCCTCTCCCACCTCACATCTCATTATCAGCAACTCCTCTTGGTGCTACTTCTCACTGGCCACTTCTCACCACCCCATTGCTATGACCCCGGTCCAAGCCACCATCACAGCTCATCTGAATTATTGTAGGAGCCTCATATATGGCCTCCCTGCTTACTTCCTGCTCCATAGGTTCTCAGCACAGCAACCAGGGCAGTCCTGTTATGCACAGTTAGATCACATCCCTCCCCTGGTCATCAGCCCAGCCTCACTCTGACCCACGTGAGTGGGTTCCTGTCTCCTTTTTGACCTCATGTCTTACAACTCCTACCTTAGTTATTTTTCCTATTGTCTTCTCCCTACCAGAATCTATGTTCCATCATGGCAAGGAATTTGTCCCTTGGAGTAAGTGTCTGGCACAGAGCAGTTGAATTTTGAGTGAATGAAAACACTTTATAGAGACCTAAATAAATGGAGATACACTGTTTTAACGGATAGGGAAACTCAGGATTATGAAGATGCCAGGTTTCCTCAAACTGATCTATAAACTCAGTGCTAGTCCAATAAGAATCCCAGCAGAGGTTTTCAAAGAACTTGACAAATCGATTCTAAACATATATTGATGAGCACAGCCTAAGAATAGCTAAGCAGTCTTGAAGAATAATAAGGTGGGAAGATTTGCCTTTCCCGACAGCAACATTTTTTTCATGAAGGTATGTTTAATAACACTAGGTGGTATAGGTTCAGGAGTAAACAAATTGATGATAGAAGAAAATAGAAAACCCAGAAGCAGACCTGTGTATATGGAAACCTAATATATGACAGAAATAGCATTGCAGTCATTGGACAAAGGGAGGATAATTCCATAAATTTTCCTGGGACACTTGCTTATACATATGGAAAACAAGTGAAATTGAATCCCTATCTCACACCATACACATAATGAATCTCAGGTGAATTAAACTTAAATGCATACAGCAAAACTTTAACATTTTTAGCATAAAAGAAAAGAATATATCTTTATGACTTTGGAGTAGAGAAGGACTTATTAAAAAGACCAAGCAAGTACTAACCATGAAGAAAATATTGATAAATCTGCCCACATAAAAATGAGGAACATTTGTTCATTAAGAGACACTATTAAAAAAGTGAAAATATGTTATACAAGATGGAAGAAGATATTTGGAACAAATACAACTGACAAATGATTATTATTCAGAGTATATAAATAACTCCTAAAATCAATTAGAAAAATGCAAATATCTCAAAATGAAAACAGGCAAAAGTCTTGAACAAGCTTTCACAGAAGCAGAAACACAAATGAACAATATTCATGATAATATTCATCAGTAATCAGAAAAATTCAAATTCATATTTGCAGTGGAAATCACTAGATTTTTTTTTTAATCAAAAAATGCTATGAAGTGAAGCATGAGTGAGGATATGGAGCAAATGGAAATCTTACACACTGCTGATGGAAAAGTCAATAGGTACCATCATGTGAAAAACAATTTGGTATTATCCTTTAAATGTGAACATGGATACCCAGAGACCTGCTTAGGAATATTTATAACAGAATTGTTTATAATAACAAACATCAAACAACTCTGTTCAAAGAAACACAATTTTAAGAGACTAGAAATAACCCTGTTGTCCCTTGACTATATGAATGTATAAGTTGTATATATTCACACAATATAATATTTAAGAACACGAATGAACCACAACTACTCACTGGCCATCTTTCCAGTGTTACTGGCCTGTGTTGCTCCTGTCCCAGCAGGACATGCAGCTCAGCTCCAGGACAAGACAGCCAGCCCTCCCAGGAACAACGTGGACTTTCAGGGCAGGCCCTTCTCCCTTCCCCTGACTCATTATGCTCCTGGCTTCACACTGCCTGCACCCTACCCCAAAAGCAGTCTGTGTGTGTGTGTGTGTGTGTGTGCGTGTGTAGGGGAATGAGTGAAGGGAGGATTCCAAATAGTGTCAGGATTCTGCTAGGAAGGAGGAGGGAATGGGTGCTGGGTAGGCAGTCATTGTCCACCTGTCTGTCCCTCCTTATGCTACAAACTCCTTGAGGGGAGGGACCATGTCATAATTACCTCTGCATTCCCTGAACACAGTGCCTGGCACACCTCAAGCATTCAAGAAATACTGAACAAAAGACTAGCCTAAGTCAGACCTAACTGGTCCGACCGAGTGAAAGAGAAATGAGGTCAAGAGCCTCTCACCAGCACCAGCACACTCATTGGGAAAGCTGGAACCTACAGGTAAGGAAATGGGTGGATGGTGAATTAGGAAGTAGAGGTATTTTAAGAGCTTTATTGGACTAGCAGAAGAAAAGCTCACTGGTTGGGGCACCAGCCTCCCCTGGAGTGACAGGGTGTTGTTTTTTGATGCAAGTGTCCTGAAATCTTAAGAAGTAACTCCACAATGAGGTGGTATTTTCCTAATCTTCAAAGGAACACAGCAGACGCTTTTGTCCTCCAGTTGCCAGGGTGTGGAACATAGCTTACCATTCAACTGGAACAATGTTTTTGGCAGCAGTGCCTTCAGTAGCCTTCTCAGCTCGTCCCCTGCTCAAGCCAGCCACTTACTGGACAGGCCGGCTGGCTTGACAATGCTTAGACACCAGGTGTCCTGGACCTACTCACTTGCTCCCTGTTTTCCCAACTAGCCCCGTGTTAATGTTTTGCATCCCTCTTGTCATGACTGATTTACCAGCCCTGTGTCTGATGAGGTACAGAGAAACCCCAAACTTTCCTGACTTATGGTAAAAAAAAATCAAGATCTGGCCAGTATATTCAAACATCCAGGACAAAAATTGGCCCCCATCCCTGCCTCCACACCGGGGTCACTTTGTATGGTTATATGCTTTCTGCCTTGGACCAAGGCCCAGCTGAGGGGCCAGAGGGGGCTAATCCAGACAGCACTATGCTCGCTAAACCTGTGGTGGGGTTCAATCCTGGGTCTGCCTGGATGAGGGGGCCTTAGGGCTCATAGGGCATCAGCTGCCTACCTGAGGCACCTTTGTCTAATTGGCACAGAGACCTAATATTTCCTTCCCATCCTGTCCTGAGGATGGACCCAGAAGCCCCGGACTGATTTGCGATTGCTTCCTGCCCTAGCTATGGCTGGGAATGAGACCATGTACATAATAGTGTGATCCAGGCCTACCTTCCTGGCCCTGTTCCTGGAGATCTGTGTCTCCCTGTGCTGCCTGTCTGCGAGCATCTGCTGGCCCAGGAAGCTCCCTGTGCTGTGAGACCATGGCTGCCCAGCCTGCTCCCAGCCTTCCCTGGCTGCTGCTGGCCCCGGCTTTCAGTCCTGACTCTTCAAAACTTAGTCTTAGCGCTGACAGCAGCCTCTGATCAGGACAAGAAGGGATTGTTTTCCATCAAGCCAAATAAGACATCTTTGAGTAGCCAGCCTTCACCCCCTGCGGCACCCTACACATAACCTTGTTTACAGATAGCCTCTTGGACCCTTCTGTTCCAGCACCCCTCCCAACCCGCTCTTCTGGTCCCTGGCCACCGAGTTCATTCCACTGTTATCTGTCATCCCATGTATCTAGATTACAGATCATCTTTCTCTGTTATTTTCAGCAATGTGCTCAAATGCTCAATAACATTCTTCATAGCTTGACCCAGCTTCTGAGAATCTCCCAACCTTATGCCTCCCCCCAGGAGTCACCCCCTTACACACACACACACACACGCATACATGTGCAGGCACTCACACACCGAGTCTGCTTTGGGAGTGGGATCCAGAGACGATTTGGTCACTGAAGCCATATACAGGGTGAGTCAGAACCCTGCCCTGAAAGTCCACGTTGTTACTGGAAAGACTGGCTGTTCCATCCTGAAGCTGAACTGCTTGGCTTGCTGGGATAGGAGCAACACAGGCAAATAGGACCAGAAAGTCAGGACTGGGGAGGAATAAAAGATATGGGGAAGTGGTCCTGTCAAAGATCACACTTTGGAAAATGTGCTTGGGAGCTGTCATGCCCCCTGCTTCCTTGCTCTGGCCCATCCCCATTTCTCTCTAGAACCTTTGCAGAGAACAGCTCCCTTTCCCCCCATAATTTATTCTAGCCACCTACTCATTCCAGCATACTTTTTGATCTGATTCCTATGGCTCTGCTCCAGATGCTTGCTTCAGTCACCTTGGCAATGTGCCCACTTTGTACTATCCTTCCCCCTACCTGGCCCTCTCCCATGGGGAATCCTGGCATTAAGACTCCCCTGTACCCTGGCTTCAGGGAGTGTGAGCACCTTCAAGGCTGGGATCACTTCATTATGTTCCTTTTCTATTCTCCAGAGCACCCAGTGTGATTCTGGGCACACATCATATGATTAGTTGATGTTTGTTAATTGATTGATGGACAGATTCATTATAAGCACACTTTCCATTACATCTTGTAAAGAGGTATTTTTCAGCATGTGCTGTGAGGATCCTTTATACCAGAACTTCACTGGGTATTTTCTAAAATGCAGACTCTTGGACCCCACTACACACCTACTAAATCAGAATTTCTGGGAGTAGAACTCTGGCATTTGCATTGTAGTGGATAAAAGATGGCCACAAATTCTTTGACATTTCTCCCATTGAGAGGTAGGGTCTGTTTCTTCTCCCCTTGAAATCTGGCCATGGCTGCTCTGAACAATGAGGTGATGGCTATGCCAGTTCCAGGCCTAGGCTTGGTCTCTGGGAGCCCTGGACCACGTGGAGAGATGCTATGGCTACATGGAGAGCGAGAAGGTCCCAGCTGAACCAGATTTACGCTCATCCAATTTGCCAGGCATGAGGGTGGAGCTATCTTGGACCCTCCAGGTGAGACCAGCCACCAGCTAAAAACCAATGGGTAACCCCAGATGTTCACAATGAGCAGAAGAATCACCCAGCTGAGCCCTGCCAGAACTCCTGACCCACAAAATCATGAGATACAATATAATGTTTGTTGCTGTAAGCCTCTATGTTTTGGGATAGTTTGTCACATCCAATGTGATAGATAACAAGAATATACAGATGTCACAAATTCTCCAGGTTATTCTTGTGTATCCTAGAATTTGAATCATTGTTGTAAAGGGATCTGACATTTAATGAGTGAAATTTTATATTAAAGAATAGAAAATATGAGTACTTTCATAATTTGTTGTCTACATATTCTAGGGGAAGGAAGATATGGCAAAATAAAACCTCATCATTTATGTTGTTGAACTCATTTTGTTTATTGAGCAGTAGGCCAGTTCTGTTCATAGCACAAATAAGAGAGGGCCTCCAGCTCTCCTGAACTTTTCTAGACAATCCGGTTGCCACAGACAGTGTTAATAAACAATGTCACCCCAATGGAATAAAATTCAGCTTTGGATTTAAAATGTAGTGAGCCCTGACAACATTTGGTTTGGAAATGTTTCCTTAGTCTATGGTTGCAGGCCAACCATAAGAAGATTTTCTTTTTTTTTTTTTTTTTGGTTTTTCTCTTGGGAGTATATTTTAAGACTGATGCTTGTGGATTTTTTTCAGGGTTCATAATGAAACCTTTAGGCTTGTAAGTCACATGACCGACCTCTGCTTTTGCCATAGTTTTGGATGAAAACCACAGGATATTACAAACCCCACTAGGATTAGTGATTTTTGTTTTGGTTTCTCAACAAAGCAGTTTGGACAAATCTGAAAAATTTTTACAGACTCAGCAGAGATCGGTGTGAAACTCAGCATCTTCCTTGGATGCTTCAGCTCAGCTTCAGTGGGTTTGGACAGGCTCAGTGCTTAAAAATGGAACTCTAAAAGCATAAAACCACACAAGCCAAAAATATTTTCCAAAATGAGTTTAACTAAGCTGAAGCTGCTGGGATTTGTGCCTTTTCTGCACAGACAAGTAAATGTGCCCCTTCCACCTTGACTCCCAGCCTGCCTTCAAGCTCATTGGGTCTGTTGTGTCACATGCTGAGTAGAGCTGTCCCTTTGGAACAGGACCCTGCCCTCTTCAAACACTCTTCAGAGGTGGCAGTGTGTTTCCAAAAACTCAGTAATTCAAAGTCTGGCAAGAAATCCATCTCACCATTTATTTCTATTTTGTTCTTCTGACAAACAAACTGTCCCATATGGTGGTATCACTTGAGGATAGCTGACAAATAAATATAATCATCCTTAAAGCCAGCGGTTTCCAAACAACTGGTCTGGTCCATGGCAGGGCTTCAACAACTACTTGAGCCACTGGTTAGAAATACAGATTCCCAGGTAGCCCTGCTGAATCCGAATTTCTGGATGGGAGCCCAGGAACCTTCATTTTTAGTGAGTTGCTCAGATGACTGTACACATCCAAGTTTAGGAAACACTTCAGTGTTTTAAAAATACGACACTTCTGCTTCTGGCCAACATGGAATAATAGGGATTGGATTTATCCTCCTGCCTGAAACAACGAAAAAACTAAAAATGTATAAAAGAGTGTTTTTCAGACCCTGGACATAAGGCAGCCCATGATGGTGATCTCTGAGAAGGGAACGAATGAGTTTCCAGATGCCAGAAAGGGAGATGGGACAACACTTGGTGTATAACAAATACAGTTAAAAAAAAAGATCATGAGAAGGTGATTTCATTTTACTCTACCAAGATTCTCATTCATGTCAGAGAAGAGTCATCACTCACTGGGGGCCTGGCTGAATAAACTGAGGTCCTTCCTTCCAGTGGGATATTCAGCTGCATAGGTGTGTGTGTGCTGATAAGAGACTGAGCCATGTGAAGAATAGGTTTGCAGCACGCTCTTGTTTGTGTTTTAAAAAGAGAGATATTTACGTATTACAATATGCAGAATATTTCTGTGGGAAACATAAGAAAGTGGTATGTTGGTTGTGTCTGAGGAATAGGCCCGGCAAATTGGGATGGGGTAGGAGGGAGATTTGTTTTATTGCACCCTTTTTGTCCTGTTAAGATATCTTAGAATGTTCCTATATGTTTCATTTTAAATAAAAAATCAAAATAAATGAGTCATCTTAAGGATTTCTTTAAACATTTTTTGATTTTCCAAAACTCATCTGTCATATAACTCTTTAGAAAAGCATTGACCATGTAAAGCAATTATTACAGTATGACCCATGCAATCATTTATTCTATATATCATTCACAATTTAGTTTGTCTTTTATTCATCTGGCATATAATACAATACTACACACCAAAAAATGGCAACAAATTACATCATTATTGTGTTTCAACTTGTTCAAAAGATGGGTTGTTGTCATTGTTGTCTGTTCATTTCCAAAATACGAGTTTAAAATGATTTAATTGTTTTTGGAGTCTGGCACAGTCCCACACAATGCCCAGCATCAATTATCTGGTTACATACACATTCCTGCGGCTATTTCTAAAGCCTACCAAATAGTTCTACTTTAGACTGCCAAGTATCAGAAGAGTGTGGTGTTCTAAGGCCCTTGTTTTCTCTTTGCATGTGTACATGTAAGACAAAGGAAAGCTTTCAGGTCAGAGTGAATGTTCTTCCCTCAGGCCATGGTCAGCTTCCCCACTGGATGGATGTCCATGGTCAGACATCCAATAAGGGGACCCTGCACTGCACTTGCTACTGTACTTCTTGTTCTTTTCTTAAGGATGTGCCATATACATGTTTTTGTTGTTAAGCAAGAGATGAGCTATATAAATTATCTAAAATTTTGCTGGGGCAAACAATAAAGATTTTGTAAGTTTAAAGAATTAAGAGGCCCAAAGAATAGATTTGATCAAAGAACCAATGTCGGGAATTCCCTGGCGGTCCAGTGGTTAGGACTCCTGTGCTTCCACCTCAGGGAGAACAGGTTCGATCCCTGGTCGGGGAACTAAGATCCTGCAAGCCGCATGGCATGGCCTAAAATAAAAATAAAACTAGGAAGAAGAAAAAAAAAAAGAACAAATGTCAAAGAAAGTGATTCAGAGAATCTAAATAACTGTGAAATCATTTCATTCTTATAAGCTTCTGATATCCCATTATGCTTTCTCTACTTCTGTATTCTCACCACTAGAGCAAACAAGGCCAGTTCTATCTCTCTTAAATTCCTTCTCAAAAACAATGGAAAAAGAAGGAAAATATGGATATGTTTGTGTTTGTATTAGCATAAACACTGGGCATATACACAAGAAACTAACAATATGCTTATAAGGAGTGGGCGAGAGTGGGGAGGGACTGGAGTAGATGGGGGCAGACCTCTCAGCATATACATTTTATAGTGCTTTCATATTGAACCATGAATGCATCACCTGTTTTTCAAATTTAAATTTAAAAATATTTCTCAAAGTTTATCTCGTTTCATAAAACATTTATGTAGCATGCCTAAGCCTGGGTTGAATGGATTGAAGTTGCATAAACTTAGTAAAAGAACAGAAAGTTGAAACCCAACCTCCACCTCCTCCTCTACTTATCAATTTGGATGAAAAAAGATCTCGCGGAATTGTCTCACTGATTTTCTTCTGGCTGCCGTTTTCCATGGCTTATATCAGATGAGTCTGTAGGTCCTTAGAACATTTTGAAAAATAAGAGACAAAATTCTACTTTGTGTAATCTTTCCTTCTGGAGACTTTTGGGCACCTCACTACAGCATCACCTATGTACACATTGGGATAAAAGAAGCGAACCAAACAAAGAGGATCCTGGGAAGGAAAAGATATTGTGTGTGTGTGTGTGTGTGTGTGTGTGTGTGTTTGCGCGCGCGCGCGCGCACACATGCGCAAGGGGCTGGGGGAGACAGCAGAGAAGGACGAGGTATTTCCCAGTGTAAATATTAGAGGTTTAATTTTTGCAAAACAGCTTTTCTGGTGAAATATTGCTGACTGTATTTGGAAGTTGATAATATAATTCAGTTCTCCTCTGGGTATTGTGGGTATTCTATGATTTTCTTGGTTGAAATGCCTCCCTCCCCACCCCAGAATAGTAGAAAGACTGAATAATTTCATATTGGACACTTTCCCTTTTGGGGAATAATTTAAGCACTACCATATGTCTTTTTATTTTGTCCTTCTCTGCCTCTCACAAACCGCTGGGCTTTGAAAATGCAAAAACAAAACAAACACAAAGGAACACGCTGGAGAAGTGTGTGTGTGTGTGTGTGTGTGTGTGTGTGTGTGGTGTGTTTAAAATCACTCTCGTGATTGCCCAGTCACTGGGCCATGGTAATTATCCAGGAAGGTGTTTGAAGATATGCTCCACTGAAGGGGAGTGATAACAACCTTCAGAAACTGTTTAGTCCCCAGGAACTAAAACCAGTCTGATAGCAGCTGCACAAGATGGGAAGGAATAATCATTGAAATTAGACCAAGGAGTGAAGTGTGTTTGCTCTCAGCCACCATTCTCAGAAGAGCTCAAGTCCAGGTAGCATACAATTTTCCTGAGATGAATTCTAGTGTGTTTTCCCTTGGTCATAGCCTGCTCCCAGGCACTCATAGCGAGTTGGTCTCTTTCCTGGGTGTTGTGTAGCATTATTGTCCCATATTCATAGGGAGCTGTCAGATTCCCAGAAGCAGAGGCCCATTTCTGAAGCATCCAGTTCAGTCTAGAAATAATAAGTCTGGTTATTTGATTTTTCACAGCTCTTTGCCTTTTCCCCACACTGAGGAGTTATAGAGCTGACTTGATTTGCATCAAACAGCTGTGGAAGTTAAAGTTATCCCAGATTGGAGCTATATAACTTATGTGCAAAGTGCAGTGATTCTTTAAGTACATTCGCTTCATAAGTACTCAGCAAGCCACATTAGTCAAGAAGCCTCTTATCTCAGAAAGCTGATTAAATTATATGAATTATCAAGACATTTATTTCAAAGCTACTGAGAAAAATCAGAGCACTCTTGTCAGGTGCCTGTGGCAATTTTACAACTTGACCCCAACATTCTTTCATATCCTCTCATCAAGAGAAAGCGTCCCCCATACCCTCCTCTGAACCAGGATGGGCTGGTGACTGCTTTGACCAATTAAGTATGGTAGAAATGTCACCATGTGACTTCTCAAGCTGAGTCTGAGAAGGCCGTGCCGCTTCTGCTTTCTTCTCTTGGGACACTTGCTCAGCAGGAAGCCGGCCACCATGTGGAGCCTACCTCCTCTAAGAAAGCCATGCTGGAAAGGCCTTCTGGTCACAGCCCCGCTGAGCTTCCAGCAACAGCCAGCATCCACTGCCAGCTATGTGGACAGGCCAGCTTGGGTGTCCCCAAAAGCTGTGTGACAACAAAGCAGCCAAGACCTTCCTGAGCTCGTAACCCACAAAATCCTTAAAAAAGACCGTCCCAAACAAATTGGTTTTTGGTTTACACCACTAAGTTTTCGGGTAATTTGTTTTACAGTGCCCATGGGAAAGCACTTTCTCCCCTTTGACACACCTCCTCACCATTCAGCTGCCCACTTTCCCTTCTGAGTGTTTGCGCTGTGGTTGCATTAATCCATTTCTCCTTGGGGTGATCTTTTCGTACTTTACACGTATACACACACCACATAGGCACGGCCACCCTCATACACACAAAATCGATCACTTGGCTCAGTTTTACTCCCCAGATCACTTCATTCAAACCTCACTTTTCAGCTGAAAAAACTTGGGTCTGCAGGGATTAAGTTTCTTGCTCAAGGTCACATGGCTAAGTAGAGGCCCAGATGGAAGTAAACCCAGGTCTTCTGACACCCAGTCCAGTTCTTTTCCCACTAGTTTTCCACTTTAATTTCCCACTGACCTCATAAAATAAAATAGGTCAATCCTCTTCTACTCCAGAGGCCAGAAACTCTGAAAGCGCCAAGCAAGCCCCTGGGTGCAACACCTTGTGTGGCCTTCTAGGGGTGACCAGTGGGCACCAGGTAAGCATGGCCTATAGCCAGACTGCCTAATGGGAGGAGAGGGGCATAAGTGAGGAAGGGAAAAAAGGAAGAGCAAAGGGGGCCTGGCCTACGCCTACCTCCTTCCTCCTGGGCCTGCATTCTGAAGGCCACACGCTAATTATGGTCAGAGTGTAGGCGGGGATTCCCGAATGTGCTGGAAAAATGCCAAACTCCCCCCTCAAACTTCTGTGTTAGAGTCTTCTTACAAAAACAAAAGTGTTTTACATGGTACATGCACTTTTCTGAATCTGGCTTAAAAAGATGAGTGATTGGGACAAAAGATTGGGAAAGTCTGTTAGGACCAGAGCTGGTTAAGTGTACAGAGTGTGTATCTGTGTGTTTTATCTGCCACTCAAAGGCCCAGACAGGCTGTCATTAATACATTCTCGGCCGCCCACTGCCCCAGAGTTGCCCCAATTTTTCTAAGCCCTACAGCATTGTCATTTCATTTGTCTGGCGAGGGAATTAGAGCCAATGAGTAAGAAGGCCACCCACCCCCATGGTAATGATATTTCCATTCCCCTCAGCTATCTTGCCAACAACTAACTCTCCCTCCCCCACCCCGACTACCACCATTCTTCTGCACCAAGGAATAAAGGATGATTAAAGGTCTTTTACATGAGGTGTGGTTTAGTTCAATATGTACTCTAGGTTCTTCTGCAAATATGCTAGTAGGAGGTTGACTATGCATGTTATGTGCCGTATGCCACTCTGTTGGCTGGCATGTAGTGGGAAGCCTGAAAAGCAAGGGAGGGAAATGGATATTCTTTCTGCTTTTGAAGCACAATCTTAAAAAAAAAAAAAAAAAAAACAAACCCAGGAGTTTTAGAGAAAAAAATATCACGTAATTACAGTTTTGTTAATCCTTCATGGATTTCTTACACTGTACACAATTTGCCTCTCAAAAAAGCAGCAGCATATTTAATCACCCTCCTCAGATTCATAAAATCATATTCAAATAAGTATACCTCACTTTGTGTGCTTGATATATTCTTGATATATTTTGTGTAAATTGAGTTTTTATAAATTTGGTCATATTTCAAAAGTTCTCAGAGTGCTTTCAGTTTAAATTGGTACCATTTTGTAAAACAAATAATAGTCACTCCCTAACTTATTTGTTTTGTAAGTTTGGACTATTGTATTTACATTTTTTTCTAAAAGCCAGATACATCTGTAGATAATGGTAGGCAGGAAGACTTTAATTTGCAAGTAATAAAATGTAAAATTTTAAACCATAAATGAAAATATTTTTAGCTTTAGAAATTTAATCTAGGAATTTAGACTTTTTTTAGAACTTTTGTCTACAGCAAGAACTTGTGCCTACCCCAAAGTAAGGCAGTCTGGCAACAAGTAGCAAAATACTGAATTTATCCTAAGAATGTAAAACAACAATTGTGTAAAGATGTATGTACCCAAAAAGTTGATTGCAGCACTGTTCATAATAACAAAAAATTGGAAGTAATCTAAAACGTTGTCAATGGAGAAGTCATTTAAATAAAAACCGATTATTTTACTCTCATGCAATGAGATATTATGCTGCTGTCAAAGGGGGCAAAAGAACCACAGTGAGATACCATTTTCACCTACCATGTAGGCAACAATTTGAGAATTTGATAATCTGTTGGTGAGTGTAGGGTAATGAGGAGGTCAGAGGTGGCATGGACAGATACCTGAAACACTTCCTCACTGGGTGGTTTTTCCTTAGTATGTTGATAGGTTTGGGTACCATCAGTTTTGCCAGTTCACAAATATTCAGGAGAATATTGAAGTGGTATTATCAATGCTACCTTGAATAGCATTGAATTACTGAATGCTGGAAGTAAACCCAGGTCTTCTGACACCCAGTCCAATCCTTGAACTTGAACTATAGGGATAGGGAATACTCACCAATAATCTCACCATCCTTACTTAACACTTTTTTGGTCTATTTCCTTACAAGAGTTTTTATCAGAGTTGTTATTCTTTTAAATATAAAATACTACAAACACACGTGAAATTATAATAAATTATGTAATAGGACTCTTGTTTGCTTCTGTATGGCAAATTGAACATCCCTCCACTAAAAACAGCTAAAAATGTGAAATAAAATTTCAGAATTAAAAATTATTTTTAGGGACTTCCCTGGCAGTCCAGTGGTTAAGACTCTGTGCTTCTAATGCAGGGGACATGGGTTCAATCCCTGGTCGGGGAACTAGGATCCCACATGTTGCACGGCATGGCCAAAAAATTTTTTTAAATAAACAATTATTTTTAAGTGCATCCCTGAGCTAGTAAGAGAGTAAGAAATATTCAGAGGCAAGTAAGGTGAAAGCAGGAATCCTGAAAGTTAAGAGCACTCTGAATTTAGCCTTCTCCATGGAGGCATCAGTTGAGCCCTGCTAGCCTTAACCTAAGGTGTTAATGGTGGCAAGGGGTAAAGTTGGCAGGTGACCAAGCCCAAGGCCCAACCAAGGTGCATTCTAACAGGAGATCCCACATGTAAAGCTTGAATCCCAGTGAGCAACACCTTCAGTACAAGGGTGAACTATCAATAGATATAAACCCACCCACAGATGGAGATAACAAGGAAACTTGCTTATCTTGACTATTGTGCTGGGTGGAGAGGGGAACACTCTCTCCCAAAAATTCATAACCACAAGCAAACCTACACAGGGGTTTGTGGTCCAAAATTTACATTATCTATGAGGACCAAAAAACCTCAAGTTGAAATTTTATTTTAAAGTGGTTTCAGGTTTTAATTGATTCCAGGCACATGGCAGAAATAAAAGCAATATAGTCTGGAGGAACCTGCCTTTAAATCAGGCCTCAAAAAATTCCCACGATTAAATAGAAGAGAATCTGGCCAAACCATCATAACTCACAAAACACACAAGCAATCAAGACACCATGGGGGATGTCCAAAAAACAAAATGGAAGAATCAGACCTCAAATGACATTAGATATTGTCATTATCAGTCATAATAAAATAAGTGTATGTCTATCTAATTGGCAAAAAATAATAATAGAGGGGATTAAAAGTAATGACCTTGCAAATTTGCAAAACAAAAAGAATTTTTAAAAGTAAAATATATTATAATTGAAATTTAAAATGCCAAGGGATTGGTTAAATGGAAAAGTAGGCACATTTGAAAAAATAAGCAAACTAGAAGAAATTGTTCATAAGATAGAAAAGAGAGACAAAGAAGGACTTCCCTGGCAGCCCAGTGGTTATGACTCCACGCTTCCACTGCAGGGGACGCAGGTTCAATCCCTGGTCAGGGGACTAAGATCCTGTATGCCGCACGAGTGGCCAAAAGAAAAGGAGACAAAGAGATGAAAAGGAAACCAGGAGGTTTACAGAGTAGGTAAGACCTTACGTGGATTTAATAGGAGTTTCAGAGAATAGACTCAACTTCAATAGTAAACAGGGAACTGGAAAGAGAAACAACAATGAGATGTCATTTTACCCTTCTTATCTTGGTAAAATTCATGATACCAAGTTCTGGCAAGGATGTAGACAAACAGGAACTATTCTACATTGCTTATGGGGGTGTAAATTGGTACAAGCGCTTTGGAAAACAATTTGGCAGTGTCTAGAAGGGCTGAGCGTGTATCTAGGTGCGTACCTTAGAAACATTCTCATTCAGGTACCCGAGAGAATGCGCACAAGGACGTTCATCATCGCACTTGCTTGTACTAGCAAAGGAGTAAAAACAACTTAATGGTTACGTATTTTTGCAAATCACTGCATAATCCCATTCTGCAAGAAAAGAGCACTTAGCAAGAATCTAGTCATTTACGAAGCCCTGGGAGACAAGTTCTGCCTTGTTCACCCCTGGAGGCTGCAAGGGCACCTGGGAAGAGACAGTAAAAGTGGGGGCTGAGGAAGTTCTGGGGATCATCTTGGTTATTCATTCATTTGTTCAACTAATAATTCCTGAAGGCCTTTTCTGTAGCAGGTGCTAATAGTTGAAAGGGTTCATCTTTCCAAGCTAGAGTCAGTTCTAACTTTTTGGGGTGTGATGATATTCTATCTGTGCATCCTCGAATCTCCTATTTCTCCCTCTGGGTCTCAGGCTTCCGGCCGTTTTACTGCACCTTGGACCTTCCACTAGGGATAGTCAGGAGTAATGAAAGAAGAGCACAGTTCCTTCTGCTTTCTGTTGGGAATAAAAGGTGGAAACATGGTTGAAATTCTTCACTCTCCATCCTTCAAGGCTCTGCTCAGCTCTGATCTTTGCCTGACTACTCAGGCTAGTTTTTCTCAGTTCCCAGGCCTCATTTTCTATAGGAGCCACTTGGTTTTTAATAATACACTTGCGATAAAATTTCTTGCAATGATGTTTAAATTGAGAGGGACATTTCTCATTGCCCTACCATGGTTTTTAGTTGTTTGATGGCCAGAATGACTCTCTACATCTTCTCATTGAATAGCACATACATACAATGTACTGTACACAAAGTTAGTTATAAGTAAAGGTTTCTTGAAACAAAAATGAATAAATATATAAGCGAATGAATGACTTAAGCAAAAATTTGGGAATTACTTGTGGTCCTTTGCTCTTGTTGTAGGTCCCTAAATCTGAGGTCATTTCATTTGTGGGACAGATACTTCTAACTGGAAATAGAGAAGAATTGCATACGTGGATCAAAATATATCATGCTACATGTAGCAAAAGCCTAGGTGGAGGTATTGGGAAGCACTTGTCCAATAGCTATGAAATTTGGTATTTATCTTCTTTATCATTCTAGCTGCATCTAGCAAAATAAGATAACAGTATCTCCTGAATTGATGTATCCATGCACTTGAATATACTCCCAAATAGGCCCATTCAAAGCATTTTTAAAACCTTAATTTTCCAATATAAGATCTCATTTCCAATTAGCACTTAACTCCCACTCTCCCTAGCATCTCCACAGAAGGATTAAGCCAGGGTACATCACATCTGGCTGGGCCTGGATGTCTCAGGGATTAATGAACGACAGGCTATATTAGAGCTGAGATCCTGTGCACTCATCCTGAAACCTGAATGCTCCCTTCCCAGTGGCATGGGGTCAGGGTCAACAGGTCATAAAAGGCAACATCATCCGTGCTCTCTCTTTTTTCAGAATCTTGCTTCACGAAAATTCAGAACCAGAATCTTGTAGCAGTTTTTAATGAGTAACCTGTAATTTAAGCAGTTATTTTTTTCTTAATATTGATTGTGAAGAAGGTGAGGGAAGAAAGAGGCTGGAGTGGGTGTGAGGGGGAATCAGAAGGGCACTGTGAGTTCACCAGCAGGAGAGAATGCCCTTGCACCCTGCCAGAGAGGTCCATGGAAAGACAAGGTCATGGGCCTTGCCTATCGGAGTTCCCACTAATAAGATGAAAAATATGCAAACTAGAGAGTTCATACAGAAGTTCAGACATTCTTGGGGCATTACAGAGAATTATTTTGAAAACACACAATAAGATTATTGAGGGGCTGGTTTGTCAGTAAGCAGTGCCCGAGACTCTGGGTACATGGGAGACTTTCCTGAAACTGTTGTGGTGACCGCAGGTCGTGGAGGGATGCTTGTCTCCCTGTGAGCAGGACTGTCTGTGTCCCGGTCATGAGACAGGCTGGGCAGCTTGGAGCTGTCTTCATTTCCTTAACAACTGATTCCACCGAGGCCACGTCGTCCAGTAAGACTCCCGGGGTCATGCCCTGAATCCTTGAAGCCCCAGGCTTCTGCCTCTTTCAGAGGCAAAGTGCTGAAAAACAGAAAGGAGAAAAGCAGATATCCCAAAAGATTTATCTGGGAGAGACAGAGACCTACAAACAAACACTAAACGACACTATGGGGTGATATACGTGGAAGTGTTTTTAAAAATTCCAGGTGCTACATAATAAAAACTAATACTATTTCTATATAATAGCATGGCTTAGTGGATCCACAAACTAGAAGCACTACATCATGGATAAGCTGGTCCTTAAAAATAGAATCAATAGTACCATCTTTTCTCAGTGCTCCTAATGCATAATTCAGCCTTATGGAAATTCAGCTAGACTTTGTGATGTATGACGGTTGGTAACAGCAAGTAGAGTCAGAGAACTTTACTTCTTAAGATTGGTTATGGTCAGATAAGAAATGAGAGAATAGAAAGTGACATCTAATAATTCACATCACTATGCATCCCTTTATAATTTTCAAAGCACTTTGGCTTTGTAGTCTTAGACCGTGTGAAATAGATGGGGATTATTTTCTCCATTTTCCAGGCAGGGAAACTGAGGCTCAGAGAGGTGTTGCCCCAGGTCACAGGGCAACAGCAGGTCCACCGTGGCTGTGTTGTCAGTCGTCTCTAGGAAGCTCTGCAGAAACGTGGCAGGAAATAATTCTAAACCCAGAAAGTTAAACCGTTGAAACTGCAGCACTGCGGAGGCTGAAGTCCTTTCCCTGTTTGTGGCTCCCAACATCACTGAAAGCGTGTCTGGGATAGGGTGTGTTTGACTTGCCTAAATTGCATCTCACCTGCCACCTTCTCTCTCAGGGCCCCCTGCTCTTGAATAATCCGGACAAAGGCACGCCTGCCCCAGTAGCAGGGTAATTGCAACATGGTAATATTTAGCACGCTCAGCACTTTCCACCTAGATGTTATCTCATTAACCTTCCCCGTGTCCCAGCAAGGCATGTGCTACATGCAGGGTTGCTGCAGCCTCCACCGGTCTCAGGAAGATAGTCCTCTGTCCCCCACGATTTGGTCCTTTGGCTCTGCAGCTGACTTGCTGCGGTCGTAGGCCCAAGACTGGGGTTTCCTTTGAAAGGAAATGACTGGAGTACAAGCAGCAAATACTACCTATATTTTGAGCACAGGTATTTAGAAGTCTCTTACTGCTGTATAAAAAGAGGTTTTGCTTCCCTATAATGACACTGAATAATAAGTGCTTTTTAAATGGCCCTTACTTAATCCTGACAACATTAGAAGTAGGTATTATTATCCCTCGTTTTATAGGAAACCGAGTTCTTAGAGATTAAATACATTGTTGGAAGACACACTGGTATTCGTTGGCAGAGTAGGGTTTGTACCCAGGTCTGGGTGACTTCAAAGCCAAGACATAAGGCTGTGTCAGCATCCTGTGTAAGGGGTTGTTTGACCCCGTGAGTGGAAGGGAAAGACTGAGGACTCAAAACAACACAATCTAATTGGCACCAGCTAAACTTGCAGGCTTCCCTCCATCCACTGCCAATGGCAGGGCGGATGGTGGGAGGAAAGGTGTAAAGGGAAGGGGACAGGACAGCACTTCCTGCACAGCTCCTCTCAGCACCCTGGCGGGCTGTCGGGTGCCTTATCTGAAGTCCGGAATTTCTTTCAAAACCCAGAGGCTGTTTCCAGGGCTCCCCGGCTGTCAGGGAGCGTGTGCCCAGCGCAGCGGAGAATTAGTCAGGGCATGAAGGGATTCTCAAAAGTGAGATGAAAGGAGAAGAGAGGAGAGGAGTCCGAGAGTCATGCAAGGGAAGAGGAGAAGCGGGGCTGGGAGGGGACCCTCATTCCCCTCGGTGTCTGTCAGCTCATGCTGTTGCCATAAAAGTCTCAGCAGAACCAGGCCTGTATGACAGAAAGAGCAGTTGTTGATTTGTGAAAGAGTGAGTTTCAATACGGAGAATCTGCATTTTAAGATTTGTCCAACCAAATTTAGGAGGAAAAGAAACGCCCCACCAGCAATCCCAGTAAAACGAGGTGGTGACATGCACATACCCAAATCAACAAGAAAAAACCTTTCAAAACCGATTAGCTTCTGGGGTTAATCTGAGAGATAATAGTTTTATGTAAAATTGGTTGTAAGGGGAGAAGTCGTTATTGTCCCAGGTTAATTGCGATCCATGCTGTAATTTCACAGTCAGTAAATCAATTTGCAATATCGTTTGTTTGAGTAGTTCCGTTAACCTAAGCCTTGGACTCAGGAATGGGTGGCCCTGAGCCGAGCCTGGTGACTTGCATACTGTGTGTTCTTCAGCGTGTTGGCATGGTCATGGGAACTGACCAAATCCAATACTCATTTTTACGTTCTTCCATGGAGAAGTGGATTCAGATTAGGGTCAGCCTTACTAATAAACACCCCGGAAATACAATCAGCCACCTTCCCCAAGGCTACATTTCTCATGCAATGTCCTCGTTCAGGGCATGTGACTAATCACAAAGGTCTGATAAGTAATGTGTGTTCTACGTAACTTATAAACTGGATGTCACGCTGACATTTGGGCCTGATAGTGCTGAAACAGGTATTTCCAGCTTTGTCGAAGCAAACTTATACCCTAATGGATACTTTTGGAGATACGTAGCTGATTCCTCACCTGCTTAAATTCGAGTAGCTTCTCTTCTCTAGATTAACATAAAATCACAAACTTCAGAGTAGTCATTTGGTTATCCCCATTGCCTTAGGTAGGTGAATAATAAACTGCTCAAAGACTCGTGTTTTCCACTCTTGTCTTTTTCTAAAGGCACAGACTCTCATCTTCAGTGGACTTTGTCAGGGTTTTATCACTCCTCAGGCAAATTCTCCCTTAAACCCATCCAGAATGTTTCCTGCTTTAATTCAGTTTCTTCTTTCAGTTAGGGCTTCAGAAGTTATGGGGAATAACTGTTTGATATCCCATCCATAAAACCCTCCATGAACTTGAAAACAGCTGGGTTTATCCATGGGCTTCTCTACCATAAGATAAAACCTGATTCCTTTTAACTTTCCATTTTGACTCTATTTCCCCCAGTACAGGACTCCTAATGCCCCTTTGGTTTCTCCCTGTTTTTATTCAGTGTGGTGATGTACTGTTAGGTTGCCTTCAGGGGTTAATTATGTCTCAGTGAAAGTCTGCAGGCAGGTGACACCAGCCCAACCACAACATGGAGGATGCCTCTGCAGTCTTTAGCAGGTTGGGGATGTCCCCCTTGTGTTATAAGATGTCTGCAGCAGTTCCAGATATCCCATGCAATACACCAATGACCAGTAGAAAGAGGCGGGCTCCTCCCATGAGTCTCTCTATACTATAAGAAAAGCCTTTTCCCGAAGCTCCCCAGATGACTTACTCTCAGACCTCATTGGCTGGAATTGGGCCACAGGCCAGGGGAGTGGGACTGCAAAGATTGACCGGACCAGTCACCATGAATGCTCTCCCTCGAACCAGAAAAGAGGAGTCATTTCCTAAGCACGTAGCTTTGTGGAGAGTGAAACTTCAAACAAAATCAGGGTTTCTCCAGCAACGATAAAGGGGGAAGGGGCAGTGATGGATGTTAGGTAGGCAATCAGTTGTGAAATAGGGAGCAAACTGTTCTCCATATCGTTCAACACATTAACAATAACACAGCAAAACAAGTAATTACTTAGAACCCACCAAGTGCCAGGGACTGTGAGAGCTGGCAGGTGCACAAAGATGACCACTATGCGGTCCTTGACCTGCAGAGCTGGCAATCAAATTTGGGAGGAGCCACATCCCCTGTCATTTCAAAATTGTACAGTGAGTGATAGGAGAGAGCCATGCAGAGTGTTCTGGAAGCACAGAGAAGAAACCCTTAACCAAGGGGTGCAATTCCTGGGGGAAGGCCAAGTGGACCGGCTGTAAATGCTGAGAGGGAGTTAGGCTAAGAAAATGAGACTGGGGAGGAAATATGAGGTATGTGACTCTTAATTTTCTAATCCTTGTATAATATTTTATGTTTTATTACTATGGCTCATCTAAAGTTGATGAAATAGAAAATCCTTTCAAGCCTTGAGGGTGGTGAGCATTTCAAGGGTCATTTCCCATGAGTTCATTTTTTCATATTTTGTATCTGATGAAATCCACTTTATGATCAGTGAATTCCATACTTAAACAAGGAAGCCACTCATCCAGTAGGAAAATGTGTGAGGGAGTGAAAATGAGTGCAGTACTGATCGTTATGATGTCACTGACTTTGTAAATGGGCTTGTTTTTAAGTATTATTAAGAAAACTTCAGTAATTTGGACTGAGGGGGGGAATCAGTCAGAATGAGTGCAAGTCTACGGCTTAGATTGTTTTATTACTTTTATTTATGTGTACCTTAAGACAGAATAGCAAAGAGTTGCTTGTGAGGAATGAGTGTTAAATAGATAAGAAATGAAGCAACTGACAAAGGATTAATCTCCAAAATTTACAAGCAGTTCATGCAGCTCAAAATCAAACAAACAACCCAATCCAAAAATGGGCAGAAGACCTAAACAGACATTTCTCCGAAGAAGATATACAGATTGCCAACAAACACATGAAAGGATGCTCAACATCACTAATCATTAGAGAAATGCAAATCAAAACTACAATGAGGTGTCACCTCACACCAGTCAAAATGGCCATCACGAAAAAATCTACAAACAATAAATGCTGGAGAGGATGTGGAGAAAGGGGAACCCTCTTGCACTGTTGGTGGGAATGTAAATTGATACAGCCACTATGGAGAACAGTATGGAGCTTCCTTAAAAAACTACAAATAGAACTACCATATGACCCAGCAATCCCACTACTGGGCATATACCCTGAGAAAGCCATAATTCAAAAAGAGTCGTGTACCACAATGTTCCATTGCAGCACTGTTTACAATAGCCAGGACATGGAAGCAACCTAAGTGTCCATTGACAGATGAGTGGATAAAGATGATGTGGCACATATATGGAATATTACTCAGCCATAAAAAGAAATGAAATTGAGTTATTTGTAATGAGGTGGATGAACCTAGAGTCTGTCATACAGAGTGAAGTAAGTCAGAAAGAGAAAAACAAATACCGTATGCTAACACATATATATATGGAATCTAAAAAAAAAAAAAAAAGGTTCTGAAGAACCTAGAGGCAGGACAGGAATAAAGATGTAGATGTAGAGAATGGACTTGAGGACACGAGGAGAGGGAAGGGTAAGCTGGGACAAAGTGAGAGAGTGGCATGGACATATATACACTACCAAATGTAAAACAGATAGCTAGTGGGAAGCAGCACATAGCACAGGGAGATCAGCTCGGTGCTTTGTGACCACCTAGAGGGGTGGGATAGGGAGGGTGGGAGGGAGACACAAGAGGGAGGAGATATGGGGATATATGAACATGTAGAGCTGATTCACTTTGTTATAAAGCAGAAACTAACACACCATTGTAAAGCATTTATACTCCAATAAAGATGTTAAAAAATAAATAAATGTATTCATTTGATTATAAAAAATAAATAAATAGATAAAGGATGATTTCCTTAGCATGTTCACTATCTCCCTAAAAGTGCTCCTCAGATGGCAAGAGATACTGGAAAACAAGCTGTTCTGTCTTCCTGTGTCTTTTTTTTACTTATTTATTTATTACTTATTTATTTTTTACACAGTTTACACTCTATTAGAAAAAAAATTTACTTTAACAGATGTAAGCATCAACTTGGTCTCTGCTGAGTTTATTAGAGAATTATGAATATGTAAAGCATAATTGCCTTTTAAAATCTTAGCTCCATCACTGGAGTTCTATAGGCATGTTTTCATATGACAATCCTCCTGTTGTAAATCAATAAGAAAAAGAGAAATATTCTGATAAACACCCAGGCAAAAGTCAGGAACAGGCAATTCAGGGCAATGAAGCATATAAAATAGGGTTAGGTTCCATAATAATCAAAGACATAAAAGTTAAAGCAAGATATCACTAATCAACTTAGCAACAGTTTTTGTAAAAATATAAATCAATAAATAAAGTACGCCAAATAAATAAATAAAATGCTAATGCTCAGGGCTGATGACAGTGTAGAGAAATGAGGACTAATGTTTTATTCTGGATGAGAGATGTGAGGATGTTTATTCTAGCACTCTATTTATTTATTTTGCGGTACGCGGGCCTCTCACTGTTGTGGCCTCTCCCATTGCGGAGCACAGGCTCCGGACACGCAGGCTCAGCGGCCATGGCTCACGGGCCCAGCCGCTCCGTGGCATGTGGGATCTTCCCGGACCGGGGCACGAACCTGTGTCCCCTGCATCAGCAGGCAGACTCTCAACCACTGCGCCACCAGGGAAGCCCCTAGCGCTCTTTTTTAGTACAAAATTTTAAAACAACTTAAATGTCCATTAACACAGATGTAGAAAACAAACTTATGGTTACCAGGGGGTAAGGTGGGGGAGGGATAAATTGGGAGATTGGGATTGACATATACACACAACTATATATAAAATAGATAACTAATAAGAACCTACTGTATAGCACAGGGAACTCTACTCAATACTGTGTAATGGCCTATATGGGAAAAGAATCTAAAAAAAGAGTGGATATATGTATATGTATAACTGATTTACTTTGCTGTACACTTGAAACACAACATTGTAAATCATCTATACTCCAGTAAAAAAAATTTTTTAATGTCCATTAATAGAGAACTGATTAATTAAATAATAGTACAGTCATACAATGGAATACTACACGTCTGTTAAAAAGAATGAGGTATATCTATATATACCTCAAGATTCTTTAGAATCTCAAGATATATTACATAAAGAAAGCAAGCTGCAGACAAAATAAAAGTTTTCTGTATGTACATATATGGAAATAGTAGTAATTATAGTTTCTGGAAGGATATATGGGAAACTGTGATAGCAGTTATAATGACTACCTTTGAAGAAAAGGACTAGGCGTAAAGGATGGAAGACTTTTACTTTCACTTTATAGCTTTCTGTATGGTTTGAATCAGTGCAAGAATTGCTTTATTTTAAAACATGAAATATGATTTTTTTTAAAAAAGAATAGGTTGTATCTTCATGGTTTGACATGGAAAAATATGGGCAATATAAGAGGAAAAAGAGCAGGTACAGAATGATCAGAATGGGATGACTCTGTTAATGATTTTACTTATAGATGTAGACCTATACAGTATTTGTGTTAGAAAGTCTGGAAGGAAATAACCTGAACTGTCATCATTGTGGCTCCTAGCAGAGTGGAGAAGTGGTGAGATTGCAGAAACCTTCACTTTCTCTGTACTGCTTAATTTTGTGTAGTGCTGATAAAGGAAAAATATAACTTTTTCCAACCAGGGGGGAAAAAGTAAAAAAAGAAAGGATATCCATTCGTCCCCCTCCCTCTTGCATGAAGGGCTCCTGTCTGCTCTGTGTAAAAACGAGGGTTTGGCTATGTCTCTCACCTGGATGTTCTAAGCTTACTCTCACCTATTTCCCTTTTAAATCCCACCTGCTAGGGAAGCCTTTGTAGTAGGCTAGAAATCTCTCCTCTGATCCAACTTATCTTCCCAAGCCTTACCCAACTAGAAAAACTGGAAAATAAAAATCAAAAACAACATTCAAACAAGATGCTGAAAACTAGCCCAACCTGTAAATAAAATCAGCATGTTTAGTGAACCACGAGTTTGTGCGAGGAGCTAGAAGCCAGCTCAGGTGCCCCCAGAGACCACCTGGGGGCATTCCCCCGCAATTTGAACCCCATTGTTTTTTTCACCCACTCATCTTCTCTGTTGCCCTACATTGGGAGGTTGATATGAGAATCTGGTGGGGCAGGAGTGCTGTGGAAACAAAAGGTGATTAGGGCTTCCCTGGTGGCGCAGTGGTTGAGAGTCCACCTGCCGATGCAGGGGACACGGGTTCGTGCCCCGGTCCGGGAAGATCCCACATGCCGCAGAGCGGCTGGGCCCGTGAGCCATGGCCGGAGCCTGTGCTCCACAACGGGAGAGGCCACAACAGTGAGAGGCCCGCGTACCGCAAAAAAAAAAAAAAAGGTGATTAACCACATTGATGTGTAAGCCCTGGAGGCTAAGACTTGTATCATGGGTTTGTTATGATTATTGCCTAGAAAATTAGGAGAACCCAAGATGTTCATTAACCCAAATATGCTCTGTTTTTTAAGAAAATGCTTTCACAATCCAATCCTAACAATTGATTTTTTCAATTACTTTTCATCTCAGAATTTCAAAACACTTAATAAATGTCACTTTCAGCCTTATATCACAACTGTACAAATGGGTGTGAATCGCTATGGGGCAACCAATGATACCTGTGTTGACACATCTTCCAGCACCTCCCACCCCTCCATTACTAATGAGGATACGTTTTTTGTTACTGGTGAGAGCTGCTGTTACAATGAGGAGAAGCAGCTCTGATGTGTCGCAGTGTTGGACAACAGCTTAGAAAAGAGAAACCTCAGCTGAAAGTACAAATCAGATTCCCACTTCATTCATGGAAACTGGAAGAGGAGAGGGAGCAGGCCCACACAAGGGGAAGTGGCCAAGCAGAAGTTTCTAAAGCCAGGGCCGCTATTGAACCTACCCAGCAGCTCTTTGTCATTTGTTTGAATCTAGTTATTACTGTAGTTACAGAACATTCCATAGGCTGACCCACAAAATAAGAGAGAGTAGTCTTTCTTGTAAGTTTGGAAAACATTTAAACAACAAGGTAACCTACTGATATTGGCCAAACTGTGTCCCCCAAAATAAATATGCTGAAGTCCTAACCCCCAAATCTCAGAAAGTGACCTAACTTGCCGATAGGTTCTTTGTAGAGGCCATTAGGGCGGGCCCTAATCCAATATGACTGGTGTCCTTATAAAATGGGGAAATTTGGATACAGAAACAGACACACACAGAGGGAAGAAGATGCAGACGCATGGAGAACACTGTGAGAGGACAGGAGACTGGAGTGCTCATCTATAAGCCAAGGAACACCTGAGGCTACCGAGAAGCTTGGAGAGGCATGAAACAGATCCTTCCCTAGCACCTTCAGAGGGAGCATGCAACTGCTCACTGTTCACTTTGGGCTTCTGGCCTCCAGAACTGTGAGACAAAAAGTTTCTACTTATTAAATAGATACCCACCCAGTTTTTGATACTGTGTTATGGCTGCCCTAAGAAACTAATACATCTAGCATTAGTCACATGTCCTTAACAATGGTCAGAAAATGGAGTAAGAGTGAAACCTCAGAGTATTCAAGTATGGGATGTTTGTGTGACAAAATGAGTAAGAGGAATTCACGGCTTCTCTATTATGGTGGTGGGTTTTTCTGGGAACACTTGGCCTGGAGGTAGTTCTCTTCCTGTGGGATGCAGAGCAAGGAAACCCCTCCCTCTGTGGTGGGGCAGGGAGAAGCCGTCCAGCGTGCAGGCCAAGCTGGCAGGGAACACACCGTTCCAACTCTGGCCACTGCTTGCCTCTGTGCAGCTGCTAACACTGTGCACACAGCTGCTTAAAGCCCACCCTTTTAGCAAATGGAGACAAGATGGTGACAGGGCTCCCCAAAGGGGATGAAAGCCTTGAGACCAGGCAGTGATGCTTCTAATGCCAACCACAGAGACTGGAATCGGGGGCACGAGGGGCCACAAACAAAACAGAACCTGCAAATCTCAAGAATATCAGGAACTGGACTCTACCCGGCCAAGGATTTTTTTGTGTTCTTGTTTTATTTTTGTTACTTGTTTCTTTTTATTTTATTTTAGAACTTCCTTAGAGGAGGGAAATGAGCATTAAAATTGGAACGCTTGTGCGTGATTTTTATATGTATATTTGTCCGAATGTAATTTATTTCTAACTTTGGGGGTGTGTGTGCTTGTGATTCTATTATTTGATTCAGTTCTCGGCACATCCTTTTTGTGATCTTTTTGAAACGAGGAAAAAAAAAATCCTTAGATGTTATTAAAGAGAGGCCCCTGATTCAAGACATCCCCACAGGATAGCAGACCTGAGTGGACAGAACCACCCCTCACCCCACCACCACCCACGCCCCCCATCCCCCCACCCCCACCCCGGCCCCGCACCTGAAGCTGTCTTACAGGAAGGACTCCTGGCTGCCTGGGGACGCCCCCTCTGCTCAGACCCAACCTCAATCAGTGCCAAGTTAGACAAAGGCCTCAGCCCTGAGACTTTGTTTTCATTTGTCCTAAGACCCAGCTCTTCTCTCTTTTGTCTCAAGAGTAGCCAAGGCAGGAGGCATGCCAGGACTGACCTCAGAGGGGATCCTAGCAAACAATATCATAAACTTAGGGTATTTTCCGCAATGTACCTGAGCCTAAGAAAGAGAGACTTCTTTTGTCCAAATAGAAAACATGTGAAAAGTGCAGGTTTGTTGTTGTTTTGAAGAATTTGAAGAGCAAGGTGTTTTCCCTGGGACTCAGTTTCAAAATCAACAAACTGACACCTGCCTGAACAAGGAGAAATGGAGTCAGCTCTGTCACCATCCGTCCTCAGCAGGGCTCCCGAGGTCCCTGCCGTCCCAGACTGCACACAATGCCCTTTGGTCGTCACCCCAGGTGGCAGGAGGGGAAGGAAGAAAGGTCACGTTGTTTGTGCAGTTGGTTGTCTTACTGCTGCTGGGCTGGTAAAAGTGTTTTTCTGAGAGTTTCTTGTTCATTTGGCTTTTAAATACTCATTATGCTTCTCCTTTTTTTTTTTTTCCTGAGGGATGAGAGAGAAGCAAACTTTCCACAGTGTTAACTGTCATGGATTTTTCCTCCGCTGTACAATTGGGTGGCAGTAAGGCAGTGTTAAGAGGCGTGATTTATTTATAAACATATCTGGAAATATTTTTAAAATAAAAAATGCCAAGGGTGGAGCTGGGTCAGAGCCAAGTCATGAGAAATAAGATGTTTATTTTGGAAGTGGGCATTAGCACCCTCCCACAGGTAGTTTTAAAGTAATTCGGGGTCAAGTGAAAACATTCTGGTTATACTTACTTCAGTTTTAGATGCAGAAGCGTAGATTCTGGCTTGCTGGGAAGCTGATCTGAGTGGTTCTGTGCTTTGAATATAATCCTGTTTTGTAGAGTTTCTGCAATGAATGCTGACCAGGCGGTCTGGTATTTAAAGAACGGCTTCGCAGTCTCCATGGCCCCAAGCCCTCACCTTTTCTCCGGCTTCCTTCCCGTTATGCTGCCTCATCCCAGCTGGGACACAGGCAGACAGTGGTGGAGACCGGCCGGGGACCAACAGAGGATGGGGAAGTCATTAACACGACTAGACACGCCCTTCCTAGGTTCAGTCAGCCACCTTTCTATTCTCTTTCTACTCTATTCTTTCTATTCCATTCTAGTTGGGAATGTTTCTTCAACTGCCTTAAGCAGGGGGTAGCGAGAGGATGTTTGGTCAAAGGGCATCGAGATGGGAACAGGAGAATCAAGGAGAGGAAATAAGGGGCCAGAGATAAAGAAATAAGAGCTAGGAGGAAAGAAATAAATAGAAACGAAGATGATGAATAATGCCAGGTACAGAACAGACAGGGAGCAAAACGAAAAAGGAGCAAGACACGGAGATTGTCCTGCAGAAAGAAACAATTCAAAAATAGAAAAATGTGAGAAACCTGAAAATAAACAAACTTAGAAGCCCATACAGGAAAGGAAAGAACCAAATGGAAGTAAGAAATAGAACCCCAAACAGGAAGGACGTCTGAATGAGAAATGTGATTGAGGGAAGAAACAGAGAAGCCTTTGTGGTGTGTTTGTAGATTAGAGGGAAAACCACAGAACAGAGGGAATCCAGGAGTGTTTATTCTTCACACCTGGCAAACAAAAAAAAAATCATTATTTTTTAATCATAGAAGAAATATCTCTAAGAGCATTGGGCCTTTCATGCTATTGGCCTGTCTCTCACTCATCTTAATCCCTTAGGACTCTTTTAAAAGCATAAGGAAACCCAGCATGAGGAAAAGCACATTTCCATCCAGATGACTTTTATATAAAGTTTATTTTAAGGAGATAAGTCCTCACGGTACTTAGAGTTCAAGCTGGGTTACCTGTCCCTGGTGGTGAATTATCACGAGCATTTTAGTCCCTATAAATCCCAGGGTAAATGACAAAAATATCTTGACCCCCTTAAAAATACGGATAAAAAATTAAATAATTATTTGCATGATTCCCATTTCAGAAGGCTGCCTTACCATGAATAAGTTAGAGGTTGCCTTGTAAGTTTAAATAATTTAACAAATGGAGTAATAAAAAAAAATTGTAAGTAAAGCATAAAGTGATAAACACAACACATACCCAGGAGAAGTAAAGATTGGATATTTCATTACTGCAAATTGCTGTTACTAAACATTATGATGAAATACCAAAAAGATACCTCTCTACCCCCTTCCATAACTTCAGGTTATTAATTTTATTCATATACAAGTAATTCTTGCCTTGTATGCCTCTCTTGCCCTGTTTCTCTAATGAGGAAACCAAAAAAAAAAATGCAGTAGATAAAATGCACAAATTGGGGCTGAAGCAAATGAAAAAAGATATCAGAAACAAATAACATTATCAGCTTTTAGCCCCATAATAAGCTCTTATTTATTTAGACCCTATTAATTTGGAATTTATAATAACTCGATTGGGATCTGGGCAGAAATTTTCCTGCATTTAGCAAACCCTGTCTTGCTAAGTAGTGCAGAAGAATGATGTAAATGAGATTACAAAGGGAATGTTTGAAATAAATCTTGGAGCACTTCAGGCAATCTCTTATATATGAATAATTAATATAAGAATACATATCATTCTTATCCGGTAATTATCTGATAATTCAGAAGGAATTTATTAGGTCACCCTGCAGTAGGGAGGTGTGAGTTTATCACTAAATAGCTCTATGACCATAGGCAAGACATTTAGTTTTTTCATCCCTTACTTTTCTTACCTGTAAAATTAAGTTGATAATACCAACTCTGCCTAGTTTGAGGGGTTGTTATGAGCATGAAATAAGAGAATGAGTGGGAATCCATTTTGAAATCCATAAGGCATTTGGAAAATCTATTTTATTTAAAATGAATTTAAAATTCATACTTTCCACTAATTTAGTCTGACCTTCTCTCCAATAGTTTACACCAGTGAGGTTTTTCTCCTTACACAGCTTCAGCGAAAGGAAATTCCCTAACAAACTGATGTGTGTGTGTGTGTGTGTGTGTGTGTGTGTGTGTGTGACATACATATATATACACACACATATGGATATAAACATTTATCTCTCTTTCCACTCCTTCTACCCCAACAGATCTTTGGAGTCATTTCTGGTATTCTGAGTACACTAAACGTATTTAACATGGCACAACCTTGAAAGCTATTGTGTGTACTTGAAAGAGTCTAGGCGTTGGAGTCTGACAGGCTTGGGTTCAAAGTCAGGATCTTCCTCATAGGTGAGTTAGCCTAAACAATGATCTCTCTGAACCCCAGTTTCTCTGTCTGTAAAAATTGATAATAATACCAATTGTATAGGACTTTTGTTTTAATTTTTAAAATTTATTTATTTTTGGCTGCATTGGGTCTTCGTTGCTGTGCTCGGGCTTTCTCTAGTTGGCAGCAAGCAGGGGGCTACTCTTTGTTGTGGTGTGCAGGCTTCTCACTGAGGTGGCTTCTCTTGTTCAGAGCACGGGCTCCAGGCGTGCAGGTTTCAGTAGTTGTGGCACGCGGCCTCAGTAGTTGTGGCTTGCGGGCTCTAGAGCGCAGGCTCAGTAGTTGTGGTGCACGGGCTTAGCTGCTCCACAGCATGTGGGATCTTCCCAGACCAGGGCTCGAACCCATGTTCCCTGTATTGGCAGGTGGATTCTTAACCACTGCACCACCAGGGAAGCCCCAATTGCATAGGACTTTTAATAAAGACGAGGAGAGGTAATGTACATTGCACGGTGCCCAGCACAGAGCAGATACTCCAAAGTGATGATGATTATTAATATGAAACATAAGTTGTCTTGAAGTGATATTTGTATTAGAGAAAACACTCAAGACTCCTCACTTTGAATCTCTGGCTCCTATTACAACTTAGCTCCCAAAATATGAAGGCAAGTAAAGTCATAATCACAGTGTCCTGAAAAAAATTTTTTTTTTACACACAGACAACCCATATTGCTTTTGGTGAAATGTATGTTGCAAAGTATTAAAATACTGCTTCCTCAGTTCTAAGACACATGCTTTTTCACATTTGAATGTTTTGGAAATCAGAATGAGCTTTACAATCATTGTCAAAATAAACATGTCAACTGCCAGGTAGAGGAGTTGCTAAGAGGAATTATCATTTGCTTGTAATGGGTGAATTCAGCCAAATATTTCAGAATAAAGAATTTTCAAAGCTAAGCGATGTTGGTGTTTACGCTTCACTCCGATGCAAAACATCTGTCTGTCAAGCTCTTTCAAGAGAATCTGTTGCACTTCCTGCAAGATGTAATCAATTAAAGAAAAAAATTTAAGATTCTAAATCAGGGGTGCTACAGAGGTCAAACTCACAGGCACTTTTATGAAAATATTGCCTCTGCTTAGCAACAACTGCAAATGTTCTAGTGAATCCAAGAAATCTTTGGGATATGAGTGAAGACAGTGGGTAATTATATGAATAAAATGTACGCTATTTGCTGGTAAAAAATTGTGTGTATTGAATACTGCATTTTTTTCTCTCTCAGAATAAACCTGTCTTTTAATCAGACAAATTAATCTCTTTTCTTCTACTTGTCAGATTCAGCAGAGAAAGCTTCTCGCTTTTTAAATCACCTAAAACAGGGTTAAATATAATTAAATTTATACCTAAGATGTCTGCACTCTACACGTTATACTTCAGTAAAACTCTGAAAAATTATAGATACATGACCGTGTGCATTTAGCTTGAATAGTTGAAGATTTATCAAAATATAACCAGTTACAGTTTTCAAACTAGTAGATGCAACTGCTAATAGAACATACCTTCTCAGCTAAGTCCTAGGCACTCTACACATGTTATTTAATAACAGCTAGCATTTATCCAGCATTTACTATGTGCCAGATATTTGCAAAGGGTGTACCAACAATCTCATTGAAACTTTGAGAGAACAAGGTGGGTGTTATTGTTTTTACAATGAGGAAACTCATATTTAAGGCATATATAAGTTAGTTACTTATAAGAGGTCACACAGCTGGAAAGTAGTCAGGGAAACATGAGAATCTGGGCAGTTTGACTCCAAAGGCTTTCATTTATGTACTTCTTCACAGTCCTCTCAAAAATACACACGGTTGGGGCTTCCCTGGTGGCGCAGTGGTTGAGAGTCCACTGCCAATGCAGGGGACACGGGTTCGTGCCCCGGTCCGGGAAGATCCCACATGATGCGGAGCGGCTGGGCCCGTGAGCCATGGCCGCTGAGCCTGCGGGTCCGGAGCCTGTGCTCCGCAACGGGAGAGGCTGCAACGGTGAGAGGCCCGCGTACCGCAAAAAAAAAAAAAAAAATACACACGGTAGGTTCTGTTGTCCTTATTTCACAGATGAGCACCCTAAAGCTCAGAGAGGTTAAGTAGCCTGACTGTAACACACAGCCTCTGTGGGGGAGAGCCAGGATTCATACCTGGGCCTGTCTCCAAAGACCCTGTTGGCTCCTCTCTAACAATGTAATGCCCTTCTTAGGGAGAATATGTTCTTTAGACGTGGTTTTCTTAACATCACAGTACTGGATAGTCTAAGAGTAGGAAGGAATAGGGGTGGGGAGGGTGGAGGAGGAATGAGAACAGAGGGAGCAGCTCCCAGACCTCCAAGGGAGTTGCCATTGATCTCTAATCTTAGCACTGCAGAAATTGGAACTTTCCTCTTGAAGTCACCTTGTTTAGTTGCTCTGACTGTAGATGCAGTTGCCAGTGAAATTCAGTTCACATCCATTGGGATATTGTACCACAAATTATCTGTAACTTGGAAATGCACTTTCCTTTCTCCCCATCCGTTTCCTAGTTTGCCCCTGTACACCTACCCCTCTTAAGAGAAAAAAACAGAACATAAAAAGAATCCAGCACTTTAGGAAGTATATTCCTCAAAACGTAGAAACCTCCCGTGGGCATCTCTGTCATCTTGCTCAGAGGGGCTGACAGGAGTGGCCATGCTGTGCCCCTCAAGGCCAACCCGGAAAGTCAGGCCTATTTCAGCTTCCTCTCTGACTTGCTATTCATAAATTAGTACCAATCCTTTAGTTTCCAAACATACCAATTTTTTAAAATGCTAGTTTCAACAATAATTTATTTGGGGCCATTTAAATTGGCTGCACTTTTCTTTATTAGGAACTAAAAATTATGATTGGGTCCCCTCCCTGCCAGTGGAAAAAAGCTTCATTTCTTCCTACCCTGAAGATACAATAACGAACCAGGAACTCACTGGTTAGCGAGCACTGAAAATCAAAGTACTCTTTTAGCATTTTTTGCATTTGAGACGCCATGCACTGCTTGCAGCTTGAGAAATTTTGAAAGAATTCTCTAAATTTTGGGTTCTAGAGACAAAGGGGAAACAGATATTGGAACCATTTTACAAAATTGCAGACCTTTAATGGACTGCAGTAGTTTTTACCCAGAGGAACGTGTACTCATTGCTGTGTGGTTCTCCATCAACGTCCCTGGTAATATTGTGTGTTGTAAGGAAAGGTAGTACTTTCTGATCAGCATCGACCTAAAGAGTAAAAGTTAAAACTTTAAAAAATTTTCCATGAGGTCTTTCATTAGAAACTTTTATGAAGTAAAAGGTTAAAAAAAAAAAAAAAAGACTTCCTCAGTCCACGTGTTTTGAATGTTTGCCTTTTAAATTGTGGGTTAAGGGCTGTGTCATTTTCTTCTTTGTGTTCGATTTCCTTTTCAGCTGTTACATAGCTACATGTTTAGCACCTTTGGCCATCAAGAAGGTTGAAAAAGAAAACAAACTACCTCTCAGGATTCTAGTTATGGGTCTGTATCCCAGTCCCTGTTAACTCAAAGCTCCACTGATGCTAGGATTCTGAGGTTAAACCTCCACTCACAAGAGAAGGGATCGGATAGGAAGCGAAGACAAGAAATTATTATTTTTTTAATTTTATTGAAGTATAGTTGACTTACAATGTTGTGTTAATTTCTGCTGTACAGAGAAGTGATTCAGTTATACATATATATTCTTTTTCATGTTCTTTTCCATTTCAGTTTATCACAGGATATTGAATATAGTTCCCTATGTTACACAGTAGGACACTGTTGTTTATCCATCCTATATATAATAATTTGCATCTGCTAATCTGAAACTCCCAATCCTTCCCTCTTCCTTCTCTCTTGGCAACCACAAGTCTGTTCTCTATGTCTGTGAGTCTGTTTCTGTTTCATAGATAGATTCACTTGTGTCATATTTTATATTCCACATGTAAGTGATGTCATATGGTATTTGTCTTTCTCTTTCTGACTTCCTTCACTTAGTATGATAATCTCTAGGTCCATCTATGTTGCTGCAAATGGCATTATTTCATTCTTTTTTATGACTAATATTCCATTGTATATATATGCACCACATCTTCTTTATTCATTCACCTGTCGATGGACATTTAGTTTGCTTACATGTCTTGGCTATTGTAAATAGTGCTGCTATGAACATAGAGGTGCATGTATCTTTTCAAATTATAGTTTTGTCTAGGTATGTGCCCAGGAGTGGGATTGCTGAATCATATAGCAACTCTATTTTTAGTTTTTTGAGGAACTTCCATACTGTTTTCCATAGTGGTTACGCTAATTTACATTCCCACCAACAGTGTAAGAGGGTTCCCTTTTTTCCACACCCTCTCCAGCATTTATTATTTGTAGACTTTGTAATGATGGTCATTCTGACCGGTGTGAGGGGGTATCTCATTGTAGTTCTGATTTGCATTTCTCTAATAATTAGCGATGATGAATACCTTTTCATGTGCCTGTGGGCCATCTGTATGTCTTCTTTGGAGAAATGTCTGTTTAGGCCTTCTGCCCATTTTTTGATTGGGTTGTTTGGTTTCTCTTATATTGAATTGTATGAGCTGTTTGTATCTTTTGGAAATTAAGCCCTTGTCGGTTGCATCATTTGCCGATATTTTCCCCCAGTCCATAGGTTGTCTTCATTTTGTTTATGGTTTCCAAGAAATTATTTTTAATTAAAGAAGTGGAGTCTAAAAGCAATGGTTATGAAAGTTGAAAAATGTTAGACTGCCCAATGCATTTGAATATTGGGAGTTGTAATATGAATGCGCCTTTTCATAACTATTTCAGTAGTTTAAGCAATCATCCACCCCCGGCAAGACCTTCATCTGGTCAGTAGACAGAGAGGCCCAACTAGACTCTGGTATAAAGTTCCTATTTAATAAGGTCGTCTGTTTTTGAAAACCTGTGATGGGTTTAAGTATCCTGGGGCAGAATTCCTAGGCAGTCCTCTTTTTTAGGAGAAGCGGAATCTACAGAGCATTGAGAAACATGAAATACCAGTCAGTAAGGGCCTCCCTGGCTACAGCTGTGTTGATGGGGGATGAACAGGGGTGCACACCACAGTCTAAGGCTGTGTTTACACATTTCCCATATTTAGAGCTAAGTTCAAATGCCTGCCTTGCCATTTACCAATCCTGTGATTTAGGGAAAGTTACTTAACTGCCCTAAGCCTCACTTTTGTCATCTGTAAAATGGGGATAACAATGCTCACTACCTTATAGGGTTGTTGTAAGGGCCAAATGTATGTAAAGCCTTTTAACACAGCACCAGGCACATCACATATGCTAACGAAGGATTAAAATGTGTTTCTATCCTTTCATTACTTAGGTCATTTTAACTGTAACAATTCACACCACTTGGAGTTTTCATGGGTAGCAGGAAGCTGTAAGTTCTGCTCTGGGAAAAGGTGCTTTCTTGGCTTCGCATTGAGGAGTTTAGGAGTTAGAGTGGCCTCTCACACCTTTCAGGCCTTGAACCTGTCTGTGGGGCTCTGGGAAATGCAAAAGGGCAGAGGGAGCCGGCTACCTGCGGAGGACAGGGAAGCATCAGCCTCACCCTTCATCCTCAGCCTTCTCAGCCCCCTGCCCTCAGGCCCTTGGGCCTAGGACTGTGTGTGGTCAAGGAGGGTGGCTGGCAGTCTGTGTGTGAGGGCAGCCAGCTGGGGGCGGGGGCATCAAGAGCTGCGTGCTGGAGACTGGCATCTACCGGGGCTGGCATGGTTGGCTCACTCCAGGCCTGGAAGGACACACCCTTTGGATCAAGTACGGGAAACTGGGGCCCAGAGTAAACACCAAGCCCAGCAAGGAGGCCCCCAAGTCCCTTCCCAGGCCGACTCAGGGATTTGAGCAACTTCTCCCCCACCCGCTCACAGGCCGACAATGGAACTCACAGAATGGGGGCCTTCCTTCCTTCCTTCTCCAACAGACCGCAGGCCTGTTGGTCAGCAATAGCCTCAGGGAATTGTAATCCTTCTGGAGAAAGAAATCACAGGCCAGGGCTGCAAACAGGCAGTTCAGTGAAAACCTATTCAATTCAAGGAGTGCCTGCAGAGTTCTGTACTTAGCTCTGCTGCAGAGAGGGGAGGAGCCTGGTGGCTGCCCTGGACACCAGCCCGCTTTGGCCTTTCTCTTCCATGGAGACTACTGCAAACCTTCACCATTGGTAGGAAAAAGACCAACAACCCAATAGAAAAATAGGCAAGGATATTGAATTAAGATTCTCCAGAGAAACAGAACCAACGGGATGTACACAGATACATAGAAAGAGATTTATTCTGAGGAATTGGCTCATGTGATTATGGAGACCGAGCAGTTCCACGATCTGCTGTGTGCAAGCTGGAGGCCCAGGAAAGCCAGTGGTGTAATTCAGTATGAGTCTGAAGGCCTGAAAACCAAGGGAGCTGATGGTGTTAATCTCAGTCCCAGAGTAGAAGAATATGAGATGAGATATCTCAAGTCAGGCAATAAGGCAAGAAAAAAATGGATGAATTCTTCCTTTCTCAGGCCTTCAGTGGATTAGATGAGGCCCACCCGCATTGGGGAACATGATCTACTTTACTGAGTCCACAGATTCAAATGCTCACCTCATCTGGAAATATGCTCAGAGACAGCCAGAAATGATGTTTAATCTGGGCACCTCATGGCCACTCAGGTTGACCCGTAAATCTTTAGAGGGCAATTCTGTCCCTACACACGTTTCCTACTGTGAGCCGAGAAGTATGTACAAGAACTGGTTAAAGAAAGTATATTTCATAATGGGGTGGATTTTTTTGTGCTGATGTGGAACCATCTTCAAGATAAAATGTTAAGTGAAACAATCTGGCTCAGAACAGGGCATGGAATATCTCTGAAAGGAGGTTCAAGAGACAGGTCCCTGGGGTTGCCTCCAGAAAGAAGGGCTGGAGGGCTGGGCTGCTGGGGTACAGCACAGACTTACATTTCACTGTATATGTATACTCTTGGATTTTTCAAAATCATGGTATGTGTTTCTTTTTTAATTTAAAAAATACTCATTTTTATTTTTTTAAAAGAAAACCTCCATTCTCTTCTACTGTTTTAATCCTGCAAACTTCCCTCTCATGCTTAACCGATTATCTTGCCCTCCAGTAACAGAAATAAAAACCTCAGTGAGAACATCTTCAAACTCCTTCACATTTTCTATTCCTTTCCCAGTCCCTGGATGTCCTCCCCAGCTTTCCCCAAGACCAAGCCTCTTTTTGCTGAATGCTCAGCCCCTCTCTCCCTCCCAAGTTTTTATCATTGATGTTTAAATTCACCAGAGTCCCCTAAATCTTAAACCACTGCCAAGCAGTCACCCCTGCTTCTCTTTTCCCTTCTATGGTTAAACTTCTTGAGAGAGTTGTCTACACTGTTCCTTTCCCCGTGCTCACTCTACAACCTGGCTTCTGCCTTCACCACCAACGCCCCCCCACCCCCCGTGAACTTGCCCCTTCAAAATCACATGACCGCCATGTTGCTAAAATCACTGGACATCTCTTCTTGGGCACCTACAGCTCTTCTTGAGCACACTCATCTATTCCTTCAGCTAGCTTCAGTTACCATGTCTATATCTTTAGTCTAGACCCCTCAACTAATTAACTAACTAACTAAAGAACTAACTATATACTGGTCATGTACTTTGGGTGTCCCACAGCTACCTCAACCTCAGCATGCTGAGACCTGTCTCCCCTCCAGTGTTCTCTCTCTCAGTGGACGGCTCTGTCATCCATCTGGTTGGGCAAACCCAAAACCTGAGAGTCATCCTGTCTGTCACCTTCCCCGTGCCCTGATTTCCCGTAGCCAACCTTCCAGTTACCCTATGAATCTGCCCCCTCTGCTACTGTCCTAGTTCAGGCCATCGTTTTCTCTGTATCATTACAACAGCTTCTCCCTCAATCAATTCTCCACACTCCCTGCTGTAACCCTTTTAATGGGCAACGCTTACCCTCAGGATAAATTCCAAATTCCTTAACATGGTTACAAGACTTTTCATGACCATTCACCATGCCTCATTCACCAACCACCCCCCTGCATTCTCAGATCCAGCCCTACTGAACTTCTTGCAGTTTTTGCATACCCTGTTCTTGTTCACTCTGAGTCTTTTGAATATGTGGCTCCCTCTAACTGGAGGTCTCTTTTCTTCTTCTTGTCTCCTTGATAACTTCTACTCATCCTTCAGGTCTCAGCTTAAAGCTTTCTACTTCCAGAAATGTATGTAATTGTAATTGTTTGTTTATGTAATGTATGTAATGTATGTAATGTAATGTATGTTTATGTAATCTATGTAATGTAATTGTTTCTTTAGTTCTGGTTCCTCCACAAGATTGAAATTTTTTTATATAAATTTATTTTATTTTAATTTTTTTTGGCTACATTGGGTCTTTGCTTTCTCTAGTTGCAGCGAGCGGGGGCTACTCTTCTTTGTGCGGTCTTCTCATTGCGGTGGCTTCTCTTGCTGCGGAGCACGGGCTCTAGGCGCGCGGGCTTCAGCAGTTGTGGCTCGCGGGCTCTAGAGCGCAGGCTCAGTAGTTGTGGCACACGGGCTTAGTTGCTCCACGGCATGTGGGATCTCCCTGTACCAGGGCTTGAACCCATGTGCCCTGCATTGACAAGCGGATTCTTAACCACTGCGCCACCAGGGAAGCCCAAGATTGAAATTTAAGATGGAGTTTATGCCCTCGTAGAACATCACTCTGCCCCCTGCCACAGTCTTTGGCACATAGTATGTGCCAAATGATCATTGCATGAATTAATGAAGGCACCATCAACACTCATCTCACAATGCATTTTAACAAAGAAGCGTAAATGGAGTCTGGCTGCTTTTGTGGAATCATTAGGGGCAAATAGCTTAGCCAGAAGTACCCTACAGAGTTAAAATTACAATTCTGACTAATTTGTTAGAACTGTCCCTCTGGTGATATTTTAGAATTTATAGAAATTTTGCAATAGTACATGACTTCATCTTCCTTTTTAAAACTGTGTGTGTGTGTGCGTGTGTGTGTGTGTGTGTGTGAGAGAGAGAGAGAGAGAGAGAGAGAGAGAGAACAACTTTGCCAAATTGGCCTTTGTAGTCTAGTGGTTTGAACCAGAAATCTGTGAAAAGATTGTTCTTTAGGAAATTGTCCAAAAATTATCCTGGAGGCAAGACTAAAGTAACTGTGTATTTTAAAATGTACTTTAGGGACTTCCTTGGTTGTGCAGTGGTTAAGAATCCGCCTGCCAATGCAGGGGACACAGGTCCGAGCCCTGGCCCAGGAAGATCCCTCACGCTGCAGAGCCACTAAGCCCATGTGCCACCACTACTGAGCCTGTGCTCTAGAGCCCGCGAGGCACAACTACTGAGCCCGTGTGCCACAACTACTGAAGCCCATGAACCTAGAGCTCTTGCTCTGCAACAAGAGAAGCCACTGCAATGAGAAGCCTGTGCACGGCAACAAAGAGTAGTCCCTGCTCACCGCAACTAGAGAAAACCCATGGGCAGCAATGAAGACCCAACGTGGCCAAAAATAAATAAATTAATTAATTAAAATAAAATGTACTTTAGTGGCAGCTATAGACAAGTACGGTGTGTATTGTCTAAGAAATTGTAACATGTAGATACCTGAAGTGCATTGTTGAAATAAAGCTATGTATACATTCCAAGGCTCAGGGCTGACCAGTGTCAGAATTAAGAATGTCAGTTGTTGGCAGAAGAAAGTGTTTGGAAGCTAGAAAACATGGCTATTTTTCTCTAATTCTGAGAAGTGGGGGATAAAATCAATAAGCATGTGAATCCAGGTAGTCTTCAGACAGAATTTCTAGGAGTGCAGTCAGAGTGAAAGCAAAATTTTTAGAAACTAAAAGAATTAAACATCAAGTCGAATAAATAAATAAAGCAGGAAGAGAAGTGGCATCTGTCTAGTTTTTAAAAGAAGAGACCTAAAATCGTTAGTTCTTAGCAGAACTCATGGAATTCCCAGTAAGAGGACGAGAAATCAAGAAAACATAATGAATGCTCACAGTGAAGTATCAAAGCTGTTTTCTTTTCATTAGATCCAGAGCTGTAAAGAAGTACCCTCAACCAAATCATGCTCTCCACCTCCAGCCTGGCCCCTCGCAGGATCTCTAGACCCGGAGCTGCATCCCCTCTCACCTTCTTACCCACACAGAACTGGGACTCCCTCCAGCCCCCCCAAATTCTGGTCTGAATCTTGTCAATTCTTACCACTTAATAGCTCCAGGGTCTGTCCACAGACACTGGCCTGGTGCAACCCCTGCTCCGTCTTCCACCTGGCCTACGGGCAGGAAGGAGCCTCTGTGCTGTAGTGATCAAACAGTGGACTCAACAGATGGACTGCCTGGGTCACAGCCTGGTTTCAGCACTTGCCAACCAACGTTGGTCCAGTTGCTCTGTGTCTCAACCTCCTCTTCTGTGAAAAGAGGGGGTGATAGCCTCTAGGTCTGTATGAGGATTAGAAGAGATAATGTGTATGAAGTTCCTAGAACAATACTTGGTCCATGGTTTCAATGTTTCCATAAACATTAACTACCATGACTCCTTATTATTTCCTCACTTCCTTTCTTGCCACCTTTGGATCCATTTTCCTGGAGTGATCATTTTCAAATAAACTCTGGTCCTTCACCTTCCTGCTGAGAACGCTCGCACAAGTTCTCTGTGGCTTTGAGGAAAAGCCTGAATGCTTACAGGGGCTTCCGGGGCTGGGCGTGGTTTGGGCCCCATCTCCCTCTCCAGTCCCATCCTGCACCCACTCCCCTGGTTCTCAGGGCTCCAGACACTCTGACCTTCTTTCGGTTCTTCAAACCCTCTGAGCTTCCTCTCACCTCAGGGCTTTTACACAAGCTACTTCCTCTGCCCGGAATGCCAACTCATCCTTCCCGTCTCGGCTGGAGCCTCATCACTTCCTCAGGGAGACCTTGCCCAGCCTCTCTAACTAGGTCAGACCTCTCCATGGAACCCTGTATTTCTCCTCCATGGCACTTCTCAGAGGCCTAATCTGACACGTTTTTGTGTGGTTATTAGATTACATCTCTCTCACTGCTACAGTGGAATCTCTATGAAGGCAGAGACCATGTCTGTTTTTCATTTATTCCAACCCTCAGAGCCTAGCATTGTTCCTGAATATAACATGGAGGTGCTCAACTAACGTCTTTGAAATAAGGAAGGAGGGAGGGAGGGAGAGGGAGGAAGGAAAGAAGAAAGCACACCCGGGCTTCCTTGCCTGTGCTGGAGGCCTGCACAGTCTTGAGGATTTGCACAAGGAACCATCTCATACCACAAGGCCTGTGTACTTTTCCCACCTCCCACTGCCTTTGATTCACTAAGGTGTCTAATTCAATTCCAACATTTATTCTTAGGAAAAATGGCCCTTGCATTTAGCATAACTGTGTGACCTCTGAATGCCATTTGTGACATATCTTTCCTAGTACAGACATTTGGTGGTCCCAAGAAAGGACAAGGTGATACATTGCAGAGGAAAAACTTCCACCTGACGAGATCCAAATGGGGTTCCTTGCCCAGCTCATCAGCTGCCCTTGGCATTTCTGTACCAAATTGAGGGGCAATCTGCATAAGGAGTCCCAGCGCAAGCAAAGGCAATGGGAAGAAGAGAATGCGGGAGGGAAAGTCTTCCCTCAGCCACCATTTTAAACCTCCTAGAGAAAGCACTAGAGAATGAAAGTAGGCATAAACAAAAGGAACCCCTTCTCTGAACTAAAAGCAGAGGAGAGGGGCATTCCTCCTGCTGCTGTGACCGAACAAAGATGAACTCCAGAGGAACCAGAGGAGAAAGGTCAAAGTTAAAAGGAATGTTTTGCCTTTAATCCACCCCCATTCTTGTATGAATGAGGCAACTGAGGGCCAGAGAAGTAAAGGGGCTTGCCTGAGGTCCCAAAGAAGCCTGGATTCTAGAGGGAGTTTGGAGAAGGTAACTGAGGTTGATTAAGTGACTAGCACTTGGAGCTCCTACACACCTTATAGGTGCTTTGCTCTGATTACATCCTTATATAACTGTATGAAGTTGTTTCATTAAGTCCATTTGATAAAAATATCTAAAGCTCAGGAAGGCCTGGCACAAAGATGAAAGCTGTTCCATAGAAACATTTTGAGACTGACATTACAAAGTACCCTGATCCTGATTCTGCACCTGAGCCCCCGTATCTATAGGGTGACCACATTCTCTGGTTCACTTGAGTCAGTCTTGGTTGTCCCAGTGTCGTTAGTAATAGCACCTCTTTTCTCTCTCAAAAGTGCCCCAGGGGGGATAATAAATTTACTGTATGCTCACTCTACTATCTACAAAATTCGGATATTAATATTACCTGCTCATGGGAATCAATGGGATTTTGCACATCAAATGCATGGCATCTGACACATAGTAAGCACTCAGTGGATGCTAGCTATTATTGTTATTACTATTGAATATAATTAGGAAGCCATCTGAGGAGGGGGCAGCAGGAGTGAAGACAAGCTTTCCCACTTGACATTCCCATCACAGGCTCTGTGAATGACGTTCCCATTCCCTGGAGCTGTGCGGTGCCAGCTTTAGTGGCTTCAAACTGACCCCTCGCGGAAGCGCCAGCCATTCTAGACTAGAGGCCATGTGGAGGCATCAACTCTCCCTCTTCCACCTCTGCACCAATCAGATTCACTGTCTAGGACTTCTCAGGTCACATGGTTGAGATTGAAGTTAGTTTTTCTTTTACTCTAGAGCCCATATTTCTTAAAGGGAAATTGTCAAGTGAAGAATCCTAGGGTGTCCCCTCCCTTAGCCCCAGCCCATGCTAATTAAGTGAGCGCCTTAAGGGACTTGCCTCCTGTTCAAGATTAAGAAGTGGGTGTGAATATTTTCCTCTGACCCCCTTAAATGTTCTGGATTATGGTAATAAAAATGCTAAACTCTATTGCCTCTCCTTGGAGTGAAGGCAGCTGAAAACTCCTCATTCCCTGAAGAACGTAATTGTTGATTCTTAATTGTCGATTCTTGTGCGTCTAAACAGGTGTTCTTTAGATTGCTTTTTGTAACGCCTTTTCACTGAAAAGATCAATTTAAATGTTGCTTTGAGCTAATCAGTGATTGCTTCTCTATTCATCCAAATTTATATGTTTGATTCTGTGTACTAGGTAAGATATTACCTTCTAAGTCTATAAACTTAAATAAGGTGGGTGATTTTTACTTTAGCTCTTTTTCCTCCTCTGTCTTACATATTTTGTGCAAAATATGCATATATTTCTTTTATTAGTTAGAAATCTAGTTTAACCCTATATTTGAACTTCCAGAGACATCTTTAGCTGTCCTACCACACCAAGCATGGGTGTTCTATCAATATTTGTGGAAAAGATAAATTAATACCTTAACCTGGATTGCAAACAAATTGGATTTGTTGTCTCTAGGTGTTTGAGTCCAGGAATTCTTTAAATATTGTCCGAAATTTCTCGGGTCTGCATCTGTGTTTATTCTGTTCTCTCTGCCTAGAATTTCCTCCATTTCATCTTTCTCCTTGGAAATCTCACTGTTCATTCAAGGTTCTCTATTAAATGCCAATTGTTCCATGAAACCCAGCTTGCAATCTCCAAACAAATATCATAGAGTCAGTCTCAGAACAGAAGAGCTGGAAAGGATCACGTCTGGGTTTCCAATCCCCATAGCACTCTGGGCCTCTGTGATCTTATCTGGTGGGGGTTTCTACTCTAACTTCAGGTACCCATTTTGAGCATGTGAACTTCTTAAGATGAGACAGAGGGTATACTCTGCTGAATCACCTATGTAGACTTAAGAGAGTAATTACTTAATGGATTATGAGTTTACAGTTTTAAAAAGTGACTTTATAAAAGTAGGGTGTACCTGAACATAGAAATGATTAATGTGGCTTTTCAATCAAGTTCTCAAAACATGAAACTCTGGAACTTAGAAGTCATCTATTTGGACTCTCTTTCACATGTGAAGAACCTCTGGTTCAAAGAGTCCTGGGTCTTGCTAAAGGTCACCTGGCTGGGGAAGACCAGAGTTCAGCCAGCAGATCTCCTGAGCGCTCTTCCAGACATTTCTTCAAGCATAATTTAACGTGTATCAGTTTATCCTTGAGTGTAAAGTACACTTCATGATTGAATATGGTAACTGGCTAACTATTCATAGTTCCCGCACTCCCTCCCTTTGGGTGCCTATTTCTAAGCAGCAAAGTTGTGGTTCAGTGACTTCTGTCTGGATAGTATGAAAACAGGGCGCGCAGCCAATTTTGATGAGCTATTTCCCTGAATTATCATGCCTAAGCAAAGGGCCCTAAACCTGCTGTTCGACACTTATCATTGGATCTGGGGGATGGGCCATACACAGGCATATCATCAAATAGCTGGAATTTTATATTTCAGATTGTCAAGCAGTGAAAATTGTCATCCTTAGAAATGACTGACAGTTCCTCTGCCTCATTTCTGCTACACTGAGTTAGGTAAAGAAAAAAAATCAACTTCAGTCTTTGTACAGATTTCTTGCTGAAGACACGTGTGACAGGACTATAAATTTTCACCAGAAATTGATGGGAGAATGGGCACTTCAAAGCGCCTGAAAGACTTTGCAAAAGGTCCCAATTACCAGAATGCCTCAAAAAATAAAATTAAACAAATGTTGCAGTGGGAATGAATCTTGCTGGGAGTGCTGGGTTGTTGGCTGATTGCCTGGGGAGAGTGGTGGCCAAGGCTTGCCAGCTGGCTGACCCACATGCCTTTAAAGGATGCGGTCAGCTTACACCTTGGCAAACTATGATTTTGATGGAAGTCTTAGAGGTCAGCAGACATTCTTCCTAGTAGAGTGTGTTAGATCAGGTCCTTGCTTTTATTTGAGTACAGAAAATATCCTGATGGCCAGGATTAGTAGGATCAAGTCTGTACTCTGCTTCAAATGAGAGTCCATTCCTGGATCAGAATAGATATATACCCTAAAGGTGACACAGGATGTAATTGAGGGTGGCACATTTGTCTAATCCCCAAGTTAAACCAGTCGTGCCACTGAAGCAAACCAACTGGCTCACCAACCACACATCTTCCCACAAGTTCCACTGAACAACCATTTTTTTTTCAAATTCTGAATTCCAAAGCTATTGTAATACTATCCTATCATCTTATGTTCACTCATATTCAACCATGTGTAGTTGTTGTTTTGTTTGTTCCTTTGTCTAGATCTGAGGACAGGGATCAGGTGTAAACATCCTAGTACCCTGCCCCGCCCCGTCCCCCCGCAATGGCTAGCTTAGTGCTTTTCACACAGAGACACTCAATGAATGAAAGAACTGCAAGAGAGCTTCCAAATTCCAAGGTCCATACTGAAAATTACAGCCATTTGAAAACTTTTTAAAAGTTGACAAAATTTCTATGTCTCCCAAATGGATTTTTTTTAATTTGCTAAAAACTGCTTCTAAGAGTATTTATTTTTTAAAAACAAGCATGCAAAAATAGAAAAAATACTATGAACAAATTTAAAAGAGAAACACAGACTGGGAAAAGCATTTGCAAGACTGTAGATGTAACTAACAATGGGGCAGTATTCTTACTATGTAGAAGTGGACAAAGAACATGATTTGGGAATTTATAAAAGAAGAAATGACTGTTTAGCATACGAAAGCATTTTCTTCCTTACTGGTAACCACAGAATAAAAATGGCAGCCAGATACCTCTTTTCATCTATCAGATAAGGAAAAATCAGAGTTGTCCAGGACGTTGGTGATTTGACATGTTCATACACTGCCCATGGCAATGCAAAATGAAACTACCTTTCTGGAGGACAAATTGTCAATATATATTTGAAGGCTTAAACATTTGACCTGAAGAAATTCATCCCAAGAAAACAATGAAATAAGTATATAAGGATGTATGTACAAGTAAACCGGAAGATCCTAAATGTTGAACAATAGGGGAATAATCAAATGAAGTAAACTATATCCATACTATTACTCAGTCATTAAACTGGTAAAATTTATATCTATTAATTGGAATAAAAAGATATTTACAACATATTAAGAAAAGTATGATCAAGTTTTTAAAAAACATTTTATATATATACACATATGTTTATATATGTATACACAAATATATATGTTTACATCTGCATGATAGACGTGATTTATGACTTCCTTAGAGTTGTTTTTATATGAAAGGATTGACTGGCTTAGCTCTCTGATAATAAATATGAGGATTTTGTTCAAACATAAAGTTTTAAAAAGCAGAGATTTTACTGAGCTTAACAGAGGTTTGGACATACAAAGGAGTAGAGCAGAGGATTTGGAAGAGAACTTCTACAGTGCTTGCATGATTAATGATGAATGCACTGATTGTTTTTTCCTTGCCAGAGATCAGACTGGGTTAGGTTTTTAGACTTAAATATACACATATGAATGGGGAGATTGGATTAGTGAAATCTAACAAGGCTCCCATGCTTTAGATTTACTGCATTCAAGCATATACAGGCAACCCTTGACTTACACCTTAATTGGATATTGGAGGATTATTGAAATTGATTGTACAATTTCAAATATATGAAGGAGGGGAAATTGATGGAGAAGTGAGTTATAGTAAGAGAGTAAGTGAGAAAAAACTATAAAGGAGAAAAAATGAAGAATCTGTTTAATACCATAGAAAATTATTTGGTGGAGAATAGTTTAAAATTATTAAAGTTGAATATAGTAAATCAAATTAGCTTTAATATTTTGTGAGTATGTGATCATGAAAAGATGGACTAAATGACTAGCTGTCTTTTTAAGACTATTGGTAATAGAATCAATTACAGTTCATTATTAACTGTATTAACAGAAAATTAGACTTTACTAGCTCCAAGAAATATGAGGTTGTTATAATAGACTGTGGTCCCTTATCAACATATGTAAAACTTGAAGCTTTATAAACCAGCTCCCTTCACAGAACTAAACTAGATTAGATGATCAATTAATGGCTAAAATGTTATATCACTTTTTGATATTTCTCGTCAAAAACTTAAATATCCCTAATTCAACTTGTATGTCTATTTGTGTAATATAATTTGGTCATTATGGGTTTCATTTCGATTGTCTTTATATTTGGGGTACTTATTATCTTTTCGCTCATCCACTGGGAATTCCAAGTACCAATTTTTGCTATTAAGCAAGTCACTAAGGAGCTTCCCACTGAGTGCCTTAATTATTGTTAATTGAATATTGCAAATGGTTTTTCAGGATCACCATCTTGGCAATCCATGTGGCATTTTTCTCAGCAAAAAGTGAAGCACCAAGAATTCCTTCTACCCCTTTCCAAAATCAAGTATCAGTTGTAACTGGTTTCCATAAAAAATTAGTCTCCTCTTTTCAAACGTCAGGTACATATATGCTTCATATGGCACTTAGAATATGGTGGCTGCTCAGTGAATATTAAATGACAGCTGTCCTTTTAAATAGAATGATTCCCAGTTCCAGTCTGAGAGGGAACATCCCATTTTGCTTTCCAGAGCTCCCACAGTGCGTCTCATCCAGCATGGCGGACCTGGTACTCCAGGAAAGAGCTCTTCCATCGTCATGCATCAGGACCAAGCTTTCTAGGATTTTTTGCTATTCTGTAATCAAAAGAAGAAAAATAAAGTAAATAAAGAGCCTCAGAAGATCTGAGGATGTCAGAAATGCTACAGGCAAAAAAAGCGGAGAGCAGAAAAATCACTGAGCCAGGCTTCCTGTGTATTTCTTGCCTTACAATGCACAATAAAAAAGAAATAAGGATTTTATGATCTGCCTTTTCAGCTTTCAAACTATGTCTCCAATTTTGCTGGGGGCTGGGGCCTAAGGATTTAGTGGAATGAAGTTGTGTTGGAGGTTGGTTTTATCTACATAAAATCTTTCCTTCTTAATTTTTTGTTTTCTTGCTTGCTCAGTGAAATCACAACCATTGTTATGAAATGAGGACCAGAAGAAGCCTTGAGACATAATGTAGGTCTACTTCCCCATTGAGGTGGCCCATAAGTTATCAAAAAAAGAAGAGAATATCTCTTTGGAGGGACAGGCTTCCACAGGCAGCTTGGCTAGTAACCTGTTAGAACACAAATGACACTTTCTGCCAGGACTTTTCCCTTGTATTTAGCCACTTGCTATTAAGTTTGGCAGGTCTCAGGTTTCGAAACAAATTCAAGGCCCGTCTTTTTTTTTTTTAAATAAATTTATTTATTTATTTTTGGCTGCATTGGGTCTTTGTTGCTGCGCGCGGGCTTTCTCTAGTTGCGGCGGGCGGGGGGGCTGCTCTTCGTTGTGGTGTGCAGGCTTCTCACTGTGGTGGCTTCTCTTGTTGCGGGCCCTAGAGTGCACGGGCTTCAGTAGTTGTGGCACATGGACTCAGTAATTGTGGCTCGTGGGGGTCTAGAGCACAGGCTCAGTAGTTTTGGAGCACGGGCTTAGTTGCTCTGCAGCATGTGGGATCTTCCTGGACCAGGGCTCGAACCCGTGTCTCCTGCATTGGCAGGAGGATTCTTAACCACTGCGCCACCAGGGAAGTCCTCAAGGCCCATCTTTAGCAATTTCCTAACTTTGAAGTTTATGTACTCTGCGGTGATAATTTTGCCCCGGCTTTTAATTGTCTTATTCTTAGGAAAATAAGAATTTGCCTACATTTCTCAACCATTTGATACTTGTATATAGATTTTGTAAGTCACCTCAAACCTTTTATGATAGGAGATAAATTGGAATGAATAAATGACTGAATAGATAAAATAATAAAACATGCCCTCAAGCTGCAGTTTAAGAGCACTTGCGCTAGTCTTGAAGAAGAGCCAGTTACCACTACATTTTAACAGAGACAGCAATCAGAGCATGCTCATGACCAGCCCTTTCTGTTGAGAAATGCCCTGACCACATCCTTTTAGCCCCCTCCCCTCGTTTGCTCCAAGGAATTGGACCAGTGGCGGGAATCTGACCTAAGGACAACCATTGCACTGGCCAAACAATGGCCTATAATGTAACCTTTATAATTGGCACCAACAGGTGAACTGGGCCAATCAGATTCAGTCTGTCAATTTAAAGTGCAGCACGAATGTGCTAGTTAGTATGAGGAAGATGGAACTGAAGGGTCTTGTTTAGAGAGGGGCCTGGGAGGCCATGAAGCCATGTGCAAGCTAGTTATGAGGGAGCAGAAGCTCCAATGAAGTCAAACTGGTCAGGAGAGAGAAGAGGACAAGTCAGTGTGGCCCAGCAGACAGAGATGCTCCTCTTCCTGGAGGCTCCCACATCTACTTCCCGTCCAGACACATTTTCCTGGTAAACCTCCCATTTTTTCCAAGGAAACATGATAGACACTTCGTTGTTTGCAGCCAAGATCTTCAGCATGTGTCAAAGCATTCTCTTTTCTTCCTCTTTTCTCTCAATTATAAAGTTTTTACTTGACCACTTTGGGATTTTTCATTTTTCCAATAAGATTTAAAACTTGTTGTCTCATGGAAAGATATTTGGGAGCAGAAGTTTAATAGAAACCAAACAGAAAGGACTAATCCCATTTTCTTGTCTCCAAATAAATACTGTGTTAAAAATTCCTAAATATTTATGGAAGGAGATTCCCAAACTTCCTCTGATGGCTTGCTTAATTTTCTCACAAATAGTAGAACTCATCTGTCAGGAGGCCCCACTATCTGATATTTGTATATACTGGGGGTTTCTCCTCTTTTTCTAGTTAGTTTGGATAGAATATCTGAGTTTTTGACTCTACTTCTCCCCGAGACATGCCCCCAGGCTCCACTCAGTGTGTTTCTTGGGTGAGTTGCTTCCTTTTCTAAGGTTCAGTTCCCTATGAGGGGCCTATTTATCTGAGGGGTATGGGAGGGGCATATCAGCCTGTTTCCATATGTGAGGAAGCTGAAACTTCTTAAATTTTAAACATTGTCAAACTGACATACTGTGCTATAGAGAGATCCAGAACTTTTGGTCGTTCCACCACCTACAAGGGAAGACTAGTGATCAGCATGGTGGAAATGTCGATTCCCATGGGGGATCTGCTACAACGGATTCACCATGCTCAATATCGTCCTTTATTTATCAGAGTCAAGTCAAGCTTTCAGAAGTATGCAGACATTTAAGCCCCTAGAAATATGTAATGTTATTCATTTTCATTACTTTTACGTTCTTTGGACCTAGAATATCTGCCACATAGAGTCTGTAACTTTAAATAATTCATGAATTTATCAATGTCTAGTTTCTTGGGGGGTCATCTCAATGACAGCATTGACTATACAGCAAATCAAGTCAGTGTGCCTAATCCAATCTGGTCATCAACTGAAAATATCAGAAGGACTTTTCAGTCTGAATATGCATGGATGCTGGATGTTCTAAGAAGCATCGTTCTGAGTCATCATTGTCTGATACATGTTGGCTATGGTTGATTCCCACTTAATGGTGACTGGATTTGTCATATTATCTTTCATGGCAGGGTCTGCTTATTCTTCACTTTATGAACTGTTAACGCCTCCTCTATCAAGAAGCTTGCTTTGTAAATAACTCGTTTGCTATGGGAGAACCCTAGCTGCTTAATGGTAATCATGCATAGAAACGCCCCTCTGGCCAGACATTCATGCCTCCATGTGTCTCACATAACACTCTTATGCTGCTGAGCTGGAATGTCCTCCTTTTCCTGTTCAGCTCTCAAGGCCCAGCTTCAGATTCCTCTCCTTTCCAAATTCTTCTCTGATCTCCAGTTCTTCTGAACTTTTACAGCCTTAGCCATCGATTCCAACGTAACTCTTTATTATAATCTGCAGTGGATTGCTTCCCGCTACTTAGCAGGTCAAAAAGCACAAGCTTTGAAATGGAACAGGGACCATGGCCTTTACTGTGACTTTATGCTCCACACATCTTGCATGAGCATTCACCCTGACACACACAAATATGTGTTGGTTGATTCACTTCATTGCTATTTGCTTCACATGTGGAAAAGCAATATGAAGCACAGTCACCATTCCTTCTTCTGTAGGAAAAGCTAAAGGAGGCGCAAACCTCCTTCAGTATTTGAATCATTCTGGAAAAGGACTCTTTGTTCCTCCAGGAGGTGCCATTGCAGGAGGGCAGCCTGGTGAGAGAGGGCAGCTTCCCAATTCTTCATAAACTTGCTTCATTAAGTTGTTCTAAGGGAATGCTCAGATGCTCTGACATGCCCACGTTCAAGCATAAGTATAAAAATCCATCCCCAAATCAACCCTAAATGATTTTTTAAATTATCCTTCTGAGAGTGGACAATTGAGCACTGACCACGGTGGAATTAGCCATTGTTAATGCCATGGTGTCGTCATGGCTGCCCCCCTCCCTAACTCACAGGGAGGAAATAGCAGTCACAATGAAAAAGTGATCCATAAATATTTGGGTTGAAATGTTACCAGAAGACCTTCTTCTTCTCAGTTTTTACATACTGTGGATGTCATGCCAAATTACTTCTACCATGCAGTTCAATGACTCCGGGATTTTTGACAATTAAGGTTACTGTGGCATTTGTTTGTGACCAATAGGTTTGAGCTTGTAAGGCAAGCCCTGTAAAGCCTGGCTAGTTTCACTTAAGCCCCAGGACTGGAAATTAGGTTGCTGCCACCAGGGTTTTCACATGACTCAGCTCTTCTCCAAGCTTTCTCCTCTCTGCTGAAGCAAAGCAGTTAGCACATGATCCAGTCATTACCTTCAAATGAGATCATGAATGTGAACGGGGTTTGTGAGTGTCCCCTTCGCTGTGAGGGCTTAGGACTGACAGCAGTGACCAGAGTAGCATAGGCAGTTGCTGTTGCTAACCCAGCCCACAGGATCCTAGGCCAAGGCCTTGGCTTCTCACTCTGGGGTGAAGGGAAACAGTACCTTTCTATATTACTGCTACTATTCCACACAGTGGCCCAGGAGCCAGAGCAGAGGGCCCAGACAAGTCTCTTACACCAGCTGTAGGATGAGCAGAAGCAGAGCAGGGGAAGGGAAGGGCGGGGAAGTAGCCTCATTCAAGTGAGGAGCAGAGCAAATGCCGAAGGCCCAGAGGTGGTTCCTGCTGAGGGCAGGTGTCAGTGGAGACAGGCTCAGGAAACACAAGGTCTGAACTGAGTTGCTCATTGCAGTTCTGCTCTGGGGAAATCTCTTTTGAAGGCTTGAAGCCCTGGGGCACATCTGCCATTGTTAAAGGAGCACAATTCAGAACTGACTACCTCACACCAAACATCTAGAACAGAAAAAGGATGAATTTTGAAATGGAGTCGGAAGTCTTGGATGCACATTCCATGCAGTAGGGCACTGGATCTGGCCCCTGAGAGCCAGTGCAGCTCTTCCCAGCTCCACGCTCAGTGAGGTCAGGTCGATGCCTTGAAATTGGCCATATCACTGGAATACTTACACTACAGAAACTGGAAAACAATAAAATTCAGTGTAGGACTGTAGGATTTTTCCCGCCACTGCAGAAAGTCACCACTGCATGTCTGCCACATCAGCCCTGTGGACCTGGGTAAATTTTTTAACTTCTCCAAACCTTGGACAATACCTATTTCACAGGGGTATTGTAAGACAATTAACTTAGAAGTTCTCTGTAAATGTAAACGTTCTACAAGTGATCGTTTTAATTATTTGAAGCAAAAGGTTAAATATAAAGTTTTAACATTTATTAAAAGTAAAGCATATAATGAGCACATTTAACTGCAAGCTTAAGATATGAAATAGGACAAGATTTTAGAAAGCACAAGAAGCAACATATTTATGTCAGTTAAAACTATGACGTGCAAGTTACAAAACGCTTAACTCAAACTGGCCTCAACAATGAAGAGTTCACTGTCACCTAGACTAAAAAGGCCTAAAGAGAGTGCCAGCTTAATTCAGCTAGCTTAATCCAGTGGCTCAGATGATGCCATCATAGAGCAGGATGACCACGTGTCCCTGTTTGCCCAGGCTAGTCCTGTTTATGCATCCGGTCTGGTTCAGCATTTTTCTTGTCCTGTTTCATTCTCAAAGTTGTCCTAGTTTAGAAGATAAATGATAGGTTTACTTAACCAAGGTTTGTGCTCTCTGCTCGGTGTTTTTGTATCACAGATTTCACCCTCAGGTGTCACATGATACATTTTCCCCCACCCACTCCCTGTGGCTCCAGTCTCTTCCATGTGGATAGCAAAATACCTGCAGCAGCTGCAGCCCTCACAGCCTAATCCAGCCCCCTCTCCTGGGACAGAAAATCTCTTCCAACAGCACCTACACAAGTGCTGGCAATCACTGTCTGATTTAGGTCACATGGCCATTCCTGAAATACCCATATGGGAAAATGGATTCACTGATGGGCTTAGTCAATCATGCTCCCGCTGAGAGTCAGCATGAAATAACTCCACACAGTGCACACCACTAAGAATGAGGAAGGGTGAATTCTCGCAAGGAACAGCAAGTGATGGCCGTAGAAGAGGTGAGTGGATGCTGGAGGGTAACAAGAATGATCTGTTGCATTGCAGAGCAGTAAAAGTGCTGGAGCAGGAATCAGCTGACCCAGCTTTTAGCTTTTCCACTAACTGGTGCTGGGATGGTGGGCAAGCCTTTGCATGCCTTAGGCCTCAGTTTCCAGTTGGGTCAAGTGGAAAAGTAGGACTGCAGGATTCCAAAGGTTCTATTTGCTCAAAGTGTTTAATATATGGCTATGTTCTTGCATTAGTCTTCAGGGCTATCAATTCCAGGTTTATTTTCTTACCTAACTTTTCTCACTGGGCCCAAAGAGAACTCACCCTGGCTTTATTCCTAATGCCAGAAACCTTCCCACTCCGATGGAGATCTGAAATGTTCCATTGCTCCTATTAAGTAAGTCACATTCTTTAACCAGCTAACTTCCTCCACAGTTTACAACCTGTGTCAGGCCCCGGGAAGATTTGCTTCTAGTTTTTTTCCCTGTGAACCAAACAAGTCATAAAAACAGATTTATATCATGCTTTCCTTACAGCTGCATTTCATCCTACATCAAGAAATTGACTAACGTAATGGCTGAATGAATAAAACACAGCCACAATGAGTGACTGCCTTTAGCAATCTGAGAGGGAGTCATTATTTAAATGTTCCTGGTTATATTAAGTGGAGCAAAAGGCTTGAAATCGAAAGTGAGAGAAATAGGCAGCCAAGTCAAAAATGCCACCAAGCTGTAAATAAAATATAAAACTAGCTTAGAAAGGGAGCATTACATGGAAGTCAAACACTGATATACAGTCTCTAATTGTGGGACGTTTGCAAAAGGTGACGTGACACCTGTCAATTATCCATAGCGGCCAGGAAATGCAGATTATATGAATAATTCACCAATCCAGTGCCCTTTGTCTAAGCCGGCTAAGCCCGGTCCATAAAACAACTGCTGATATGAAAGAAGAAAAGATATGTTCAAATTGCCAGAGCCTTATGTCACACACGGAAGTATTTTCAAGGCAGTTTCATTATAACACTGTGTTCCAGTTGGCACCAGTGGCTAAATAATTAACATGTGAGCCTTTATCCGGTGTAACAAAGGAGGGGGCTTGGGCCCTGGAAACTTTATATGTCCCCAAGGGAAGGCTGCATAAGAGGATCTTCAGGATCAGAAACATATCATCACGTGTCTCACAATTTTCTCACTCTCCCAAGTACCACGCAACCCTTTAAAAAGGCCAAGTCTGAACTTCCGTTTTGGGATCATGGAATTATAGAATCATAAGTTTGGAAGGTCGCTTAGAGACAGCCTACTCTACTGGTTTTTAGAAGCAACAGAAACCTTTTTTCAAAGAAGATCTTCAATGAAAGTACACAATGTAAGACAGATAAAAGTGGAATATTTTTCATTGATTCTGTGGACGTGGCAAGGAGGATTACAGGAGATGGCTTCGATCTGCCTCCTCAGCAGCCCCCTGGCCCAGCACCTGCAGGGATCCAACTGTCCTGTTTCACAGATGAGAAAACTGAGGCTCCTGAGAGGCGGAGGGGCTCACTGAAGCCCCAGAGCAAGTCAGCGGCAGAGCTGGGACTGGAGGCCAGGATGCCACCTCCCGTGCGACACACGTGCGCACGTTCAGCTAGAGTTACAGCTTGTCTACGTGGCCATGTGAGCAGCTGGGATATGGAGAAATACCAGTTCTGCAGCTCCCAGGACCTCACAAGTGAACATGAAGAGTGGAAACAACTGACTCTTTCATCTGTGGCCTGGGCCCAGACAGCCTGAGACCTACACCCCCCTGCCTCCCCCATTCCTGTGTTGGCCACAGGGCCAAGGTCAGAGGTCATGGGCCAGGTGGAAGGTGGGGCCTTGGAATGCCCAGGGGACTAGGCTGGCAGCCCTAGGTAACCAGAGCCAGCCATGTGCTCCATCTGCTTCCCTGGCTGCTGTGGGAAAAAGCCTCGCTGGATGGAGCTCCAGAGGCAGCTGATTCCACGAGACCCTCCAGCACCACCCTGGAGGAAGGTTTTCTCGCATCTACGAGTTTCCTTCCTTCGTAATGAAGATCCAGCAGACAAAGAGGAAAAAGGGTTTCATTTCATAAGGTTTATGTAGAAAAGAGCCCCTTCTTTCTCATTTTAGGCTTATATGCTGCCAAGGTTTGGTTTTGTTTTTGAAAGTTTGCGAGGAGGTTTCACTCCTGTGTAAACCCACTGGGCACAAGTGCTTTGGCCCAGGTTTTCTTTAATGTTTGCTATTTTTTTCCTAATTGTCCCAACAGATAATTTACGGAAAGGAAACCAACTTTCTGGTGCAGGTCAAAGGCAAGTATAATTTCGAGACTTTCTGAATTTGTCTTATTTATTTATTTATTTATTTGGTTGCACTGGATCTTAGTTGTGGCAGGTGGGCTCCTTAGTTGTGGCTCCAGGGCTCCTTAGTTGTGGCAACATGGGCTCCTTAGTTGTGGCACGCAAATCCTTGGTTGTGGCATGCATGTGGGATCTAGTTCCCTGACCGGGGATCGAACCCGGGCCCTGCACTGGGAGCGCGGAGTCTTATCCACTGCACCACCAGGGAAGTCCCTCTGAATTTGTCTCTTTGTAATCAGTCATAACTTTTAGAATGAACACATTATATTTAGTTATATAGAGAAATAACAATGTGCTGCTGGTTTTATTTGTGAAGAACTGAGGTTGAAAACTTCATGCTTTAACTGTGATCATTCCAACTAGAGTAAAACAGGAGAAATTGGGCCTCTTGCTGTTATGGCTGCTAAGAGACGAATTCTCTCAGTGCATGTGTCACTATATTCCTTTATGTGAGGACAAGAGAGTTTCTTTCAACATATAGGGGTAATTATTAAGTGAATCAATGATTATCTGAACCAATTAATGCTCATTCCAGTAATGCTTCAATGTCTCTCAAGAATGGCCTGGAACGCTCTTTCTAGTAAGAAACTGGTGGAGCTAGAGCAGCTGAGGGGGTCCTGGCCAACGGATGGATCTCCCTGAGCCTCAGTTTCCTTATTTGTAATTTGAGTGTGGTGATGATAGCAATGCCTGTCTCACGGGATGGCTGTGAGCATTATGGCTACCTCACTGTCTGGCAAAATCCTTGCCCAGTTGGGTCATAGTCTGGGTTTCCAGAAAGCTGGGGCTGTGACAAAAGCTCCCATGCAAGTTCTTTATTGTGCCTGTGATCCCAGGGAGCTGGATGAGAGACGGGGGAGCCAGGCAGGGAAGGAAGCAGGCCTGTAAGAGCGTGCGTCACCAGCGTGGCTACTGCTTAGGGGTGTCACTTTTTTGCAAAAAATAAAATAATAAAACACAGAGTGAACTTCGAATTTCCAATAAATAAAGCATTTTTTTTTACTAGAAGTATGTACCATGCAATATTTGGGACATACTTCTGGTAAAAAATTCTTTGTCGTTGATCTGAAATTCAAAGTGAACTGGGCATTCTATGTTGTATCTGGCAACCCTGACTCTGCTACCAGCTGCTGGACCCTGTGGGACTGCGAAGTCGTGTGAAATCTGTCTTGGGATTGAGCCATTGTTATTCCCCGTCGGCCGCTGGTCAGAGTGGTAAGTCCTCGAAGCCCTTCTGTGTTGCTCCCGTGGGGCTGAGTGGGTCCCCACTACATTCTGGGGTGCCAGGTCAGAGGCCTACAGCGAGGGGCAGTCAAGCTGGTCCTATGTGAGGCTGAGCAGAGGCAGCAGTGTTCAGACACGAGACAGTGGACGGTGTGCCAGAGGCATCCCCAGATGGTGAAGGGCAGTGACGGAGAGAACAAGTCTCAGAGCCTGTGTTCGAATCTCAGCTCTGCCCCTCACGAAGGCAGGTTATCTGTAGTTTCCATGTCTTACTTTCTTCATTTTTAAAATGGGGATAATAATAATACTCACATAGTAGATTTGTTATGAAGATTAAAAGCAAATATAAAGCTCTCACAATGGTTCTTGGGACATCCTAAGTGTTTGCTCTTATTATCCTGAGATTGGTAGATTTAACTACTGGAGCTTGGCAGCTGGTGTATCTTGAATGTCTTGCAACTAACTATGTTTCCAAATTTTGATCAATGTCTAAAATATTTTTTCCCATAGATGAGGCTAAATGTTATCATTTGGTTGTTCTTCAGCACCGGGAAGAAATATTTTCTGCCTCCACTGTGGTCTTTTATATGATCAGGAGGAAAAGGTTTTTCATGCCCTATTGAACTGTGATCTCCCTGTGGAACCAGCTAGATACCCTGAGCCTCCCACCCCTCCTCCCAGCCCGATGTATCCCCTTCATCCAGCGCCACAGCAGCCGGTCAGCTTGACACTGTCTTCTGACACAGAGGTAAACGTATGTCCCCGTGCTTGCAGCAAAGATAAATCTTGTGTATTGATCAGAATATAAAATTGTGTATATCTCCATATACTGAGATTAATAGCAGGTTTCTTCAGTTCCCTGAAACTGGCTTCTTTGGCCTAATGTTCACTTCTCAATTTTTCAAGTGGCCTGCCAGAAATTCTAAAATTTGAACCCGGGCCTCAAACACATATTGCTGAAAAATGCTGGTTTAAAGAGTCATTCAAACAATGCTTCCTCCAGAAACCCATCTTCCTGCTGTCCTACGAGTTAGATGCTGGCCCCTGTATGCTCTTGGGGACAGCTGCCAGCCCTCAATTGCAGCGGGACTACAGAGCAGCAGCAGCATCATGGCATGCGTGCTGGTCTGTTTCCCTGAGGCTGTTGAGCTCCTGAGGGGGCGGGAGCCACGTGTGTTCATCTGCCTTTCTTTTTTCTTTTTTAATAAATTTATTTATTTGTTAATTTATTAACTTTTTGGCTGCGTTGGGTCTTCGTTGCTGTGTGTGGGCTTTCTCTAGTTGCGGTGAGCAGGGACTAGGGGACTTGGTTGCGGGACTTGGTTGCGGTGCGTGGGCTTCTCATTGCGGTGGCTTCTCTTGTTGCGGAGCACGGGCTCTAGGCACACGAGCTTCAGTAGTTCCAGCACGTGGGCTCAGTAGTTGTGGCTCGCGGGCTCTAGAGTGCAGGCTCAGTAGTTGTGGCACACGGGCTTAGTTGCTCCGTGGCATGTGGGATCTTCCCGGACCAAGGCTCGAACCCGTGTCTCCTGCTGCATTGGCAGGCGGATTCTTAACCACTGCGCCACCAGGGAAGTCCCATCTGCATTTCTAACCCCCAGCCCACTCTTGGTGCAGGCTGATTTATGGAGGCACAGTAGGCACCATGCCCAGGGCCCATGAAAATGTTTCAGTTTCTCTTAAAATCAGAAAAAAAACCAAGTTGTCAGAGTAGAAAAGGTGTTTTAATTTTTTCTCATATCAGAAAAAATAGAAAAGAAATTTTTGGGGCCCACAAAAATCTACTAAGGTATTTTAATTTTTTTTTTTTTAATGGAGGGAGGGGCCCAAGAAGGCGAAAGTACCTGGGGCCCACAAAAGTCATAATGTGATTCTGGTATTGAAAGAATAAGTAAACCAATGAGTAAATGCGTAGTGACTGTTAAAAAATGCTTTGCACATGACAAAGTGCCGTGAATATGTAGCTGATTATTAAAAGCTGACAATTTTATTTCTGTTGTAGAGTTCCCCTCCCCTTTAGGACATTAGACTTTAAGGAGTTTCAATTGTTTTTCCAAATTGTAAGCTTTTCTTAGTTATGTTCATATTCTGTTCCTATGGAATAAAATCTTTTGTTAATTTATTTTTATTAAAGTATAGTTGTATTACAATGTTCTGTTAATTACTGCTGTACAGCAAAGTGACTCAGTTATACATATATACATTCTTTTTAATATTCTTTTCCATTATGGTTTATCACAGGATATTGAATATAGTTCCCTGTGCTATTATATGGTAAGACCTTGTTTATCCATCCTATATATACCAGTTTGCATCTGCCAATCCCAAAGTCCCTCTCCTACCCTCTCCCACACTCCTCCCCCTTGGCAACCACCAGTCTATTCTCTATGTCCCTGATTTTGTTTCTGTTTCATAGATAGGGTCATTTGTGTCATATTTTAGATTCCACATATAAGTGATATCATATGGTATTTGTCTTTCTCTTTATGACATACTTCACTTAGTATGACAGTCTCTAGTTGCATCCGTGTTGCTGCAAATGGCATTATTTCATTCTTTTTTTACGGACGAGTAGTATTCCATGGTATATATGTACCACATCTTCTTTATCCATTCATCTGTTGATGGACATTTAGGTTGTTTCCATGTCTTGACTATTGTGAATAGTACTGCTATGAACATAGGGGTGCATGTATCTTTTTGAATTATAGTTTTGTCCAGATATATGCCCAGGAGTGGAATTGCTGGATCATATGGTAACTCTATTTTTAGTTTTCTGTGGAACCTCCAGACTGTTCTCCACAGTGGCTGCACCAACTTACATTCCCACCAACAGTGTAGGAGGGTTCCCTTTTGTCCACACCCTCTCCAGCGTTTGTTATTTGTAGACTTTTTGATGATGGCCATTCTGACTGGCATGAGGTGGTACCTCACTGTAGTTTTGATTTGCATTTCTGTAATAATTAGTGGAATAAAATCTTTAAGTGGCTTTATATGAAGGATATTTTAGTGTGGATGCAGAGGGGGCAGTGAATGCACAGAATGTAAAGGCCCCACTAATCAAAGAGCTATCACAACACACCACACTTAAAGTGAACCCAGGGTGTGGAAAGGTGAGCTCCCACAGAAGGTGAACCAAAGTGATTTGTTATTTTTCCAAAAAAGGGATCCATGAGCCTTAACCTTCATATATATAATATTTTCAACACCCCACACCCATGGCTCACCTTTGACAAAAGTGAACTCAAGTATTCCTGAGGTGATCTGGTGCTATATTCTATCCTCTAAGTTGGTTGATTACAAATGAATCCTATCACTTTCTCTCTTGGGAAATACAGACACTAAGGACATTGACTCTCAGAATACCTTCCAAGAGATGCTGAGAATGTTCTGACCTGGAGATCACTTGAGGAGATGACACTCTGGGCTTCCTCACATTACCAAAGAGAATCGAGGCACATCTTTACTTGCAATCTTGAAGAGATTAATAATATAAGAAATAGTAGTATTCCTTATATTATTAATATAAGTATTAATAATATAAGAAGGAATCTTCACCTTCTGAAATTATTCTCGAATAAAGTATGAGTTCTTGTAGTATATTAAGATGTGAGAGTACAAAATGATCATAGGTGAACTTAAGGAAGCAGTGTTTTTTTCCTTTTCTTTCTCTTCTAAGCTTTCTATAATGTGACTAGATCAGTCTTACAAGAATAAAACAAACAAGAGTTATAATTTATGGGGCTCCAAGACCTGCTCTAAGCTCTTTATTTACAGTTTCTCATTTAAAGAGAGAAGTTAAATGTGATATGATTTGCAAAAGTCATTTTGCAGAACTATGCAGGAAGATGTCATGGTTCCACCTATAAAATTGGCACAAAAGCAAATCTGCTGTAGAAAACCTGCCACGTTGCTCCCTTCCTATTTTGCTTCTTTAGCTGTATGTCTGTAAGCCGGGCTTCTCCATGACTTGGTTTTCACTTGGTGCAAAAGGCAGAGAGAGTTCTTACGAAAACAGACTCTGGGCAGAATGGTCGTGATCAGGCTTCCCAGGAAAGGCGCAGCCAAAGAGCAGAGAGCAAGAGGAACAAAGGTCTCTAGCAAGTGGGTAACTGCCACCGCTTGAGTGTCTCCAGCTATTCCAGGCATCTTACATCCATGAATAAATGTCACGATGGACAACTCTGGGGGAAGGCTCCTGTGTGCCAGGCACTATTCCGGGTATTTTTATGTTTATTAACTAATCTTCTCAATACACCAATCGAGTAGATACTATTATTACCACTCTCATGTTATAAGCAAGGACACTGAGGCAAAGAGAAGCTCAGTGTCCTGGCCAAGATCACCCAACTAGTAAAGCAAATAGGTCTAGAACCCAAACCCCAGAGCTGGAGCCTATGGAGAATTGTTGTAGGGCTCCCAACAATTCTAAGAACCAGGGACTTTCATTATCACCATCTGACTTCGAGAGAACCTGGGATTTAGAGAGCCTAGGTGACTTCCTTGACCTCACCTAGTTAGTAAAGAGCAGTGCCAAGAAATTTACCCAAGCAGCTGGGGCCCCTGAGCCAATGCACTGAATCTTTTCAATGCAGAGTCTCCACGTTCAGGACAGCGCCTCCAACCTCTTTGCTGAGAATGGCTATCATAGTGACAAAGAGGCTGGTGAGCAGAGAAAGGAGGTGAAAAGGTACTTGGGCAGGGAGAGACTACAGAATAGGCTCTGGGGATTATGGAAGAAAAAGAAAGGGGGCCAGCTCTGTGCTTTATGGAACAGTAGTGGAACTAGCGCAGCCTTTCAAGATACAAGAAGAGGAAATGAATCAGAAAATAGAAAAGGCAGAGAGATTGAACAGAAGCATGGAGGGGAGAGAAGGGAGGGCACTAAAAGTGGAAAGAAAGAGAAGAAGGTGAACAAATTATAGAGAAGGCTATAGTATAAGTGTCCGGGAAAGTCCTGACCACCAGCTTGTGAGGGGCCAGAGCTGAGTGGGTGAAATGACAGCTCATGGCACAGCCCAGCCTCTGGCAGCTCCGTGTGACAGCCACATGCAGCAGCATCAGGCAGGCTCTTTCTCTGTGGAGGTGAGGATTGTAAGATGAGGCCCTTGGGGCTCTGCTCACAATAAAAACATTGTACAGGCCTTCTACACATGACTCAGTGTGTACTGTGTGTCTGATTGAAAAAAAGATCGGCTTTACCTACAAGTGCTAACGTGTTGGCCAAGTTGAAACGAGTGCACTATTACATAAGAAATGAAAATACCTGGGGAGCAAGCAGTTTACCACCTTGTATGGGACATGCAGGATCCTTAGAGGAAAAGTGCCAGGCGACTCTTTTGCCAACTGTGAGAATAGCTGTGGTTGGACTGGGTGTTTTGTTTTATTCTGTTTTGTTTTGTTTTTACCCCAGTGTTTGGCATGGAGTCCTGAACACCAAGTGGGGCCCCTGAACCCTGCCTGACACCAAATTGCATTCTCTAATGTTATTCCTGTTTTGCTTTGTTTGAGGACTGGATAACAACAACAAAGGGGAAAGGGAGAGAGTAATTAAAGTGTGTTTTGTGAAAACTTTGTGCGCTAAGCCTGCAAGAAAGAAAGTGTAATGTTTAAAAGTAGGGACTCTGGGGCTAAACATAGTTTCAAGTCTTGGCTCCATCATGTCCTAGCTGTGGGACCTTTGAAAAGTTATTCAGTCTCTCTGAGCCTTAATTTTTTTCATCTGTAAGATGGGTAAAATAATAGGACCAGCCTCTGAGATCTCTTGTGAGAACTGTATGAGGTAATAGAGGCGAATAGCTTAGCTTAGAACCTGGCCCATGGTGCCTAGCAAAGGTTAGCTAGTACTATCATCTGTACAATGGGAGAGATAACCTCCCCCAGTTCCCTTAAGGGACTTTAAGGCTGAAACAAAAGATTAGCAAGATAAGAGCTCTTTAAAAAGTACTTCTTATTATCTATTTTATACTACACAGTGTGGTAAAGGCAATATTGGACACAGAGTTAGAAGACTTGGATTCTGGCCTCTGGATCTTCATCTCTTCGTTTAAGGAATGGGTTTAATTAAGTCTTTTTTAAAGTTCTTTTCAACTCTCACATCTTGGGACTTTAGTGCCCATTGATTCCCCTGCCCATCTGCAGCAGGAAGGGGGAGACCCTCACTCTGGTGGACTTGTGGCTGTAGCTTCCATTCCCTGCTGGCCTGCCAGGGCTCCCACTGATCAACTTAAAAAAGACAAAAAGAAAAGTACTCACACATACCTGGGAAGATGTGCCAGATACCTTAAGTGAAAAAAAGCGAATTGAAGACCTACATGTAATTCTATTGCATAAATATTCTAGAATAATTTTAAAATACAGATTTGTACATGCAAGGATTATCTGTTAGGCAGGATTAAGAGGAATTTTACTTTAGACTTTAAACATGTCTGTATTGTTTGAACCTTATACTGTGAGCACGTTTTATTTTATAAGCAAAATAATAATAATAACAAAATGTAAACAAAATTAAAACGTGTTCATTGTAGACAGTTTGGAGAAAAGAAGAAAGAAAAATCTCTTATAATCCACCCCAACCTAGAAATATTGCTATTAACATGTTAATTTATATTCTTTCAGTCTTTTCTCTATATGTAAATATCACCTAGAAATATATATATGTATGTACAAAATGTAATCATATTGTCCATGATGTCTTGTAATTAGCTTCACTTAACCATATATTGTTTATAGGTTTCCGTGTCGTTGAAGTTTCTTCTACAATCTACAGCATGACTTTAATGACTGCTTATTTTTCCATATTGTATGTGGCCAGTCTTCCACTGCTGTACATTTTGGCTGTGCTCCGTTTCCCCCCATTGTAAGTATTGACAGGCTTTTGGAGAGTAATGAATCGTTGAAATATTTGGCTTGATTCCTCTCTTTGGGTAGAGCCGCCTGCTCTGTCTTTTCTTCCTCTTTGTATCCTTCAGCTTTTGGGTGGAGGCCCAGAGAGCTCCACAAGGGGTGGTGTGTGTTTAAGAAACTCAGCTAAAGAAACAAACGGATCGCAAAGAGCTCTGAACCCAGAGTGTTGGGAAAATGCTGAGCATTGTAATTGGCCTAATGTTGCTCCCGTGAGAGATGCCATCTCCCTAGGCCTCCAAAGTTCTGGCAGGAATTTTAACTTTTCTCATCCAACTGATGACAGACGAATATTCCTCACTTCAACAGTTATGTGCAACCCCCAAAATGTTTCCTTGAGTCTGTCAAACACTCACTGGAAATGCCTACCAGCTCATCTTTGAAGATGGAAAAGCAAGCATGGTGACATCAGCAAATCAGGACCGAGGGCTGTAGGTTTCATCAAAAAGATAGCCTCTTAGACAGCGCTGGCCCCTGCTCCTTGAGCCAGGCTGTTGGTCCAGTTGTGACTCAGGAAGGAATGCCCCTGACAAGCTGCAGGCATGCCAGGGAATTACTCAGCACATGCCAACAAGTAACCTCATACGATAATCAAATGCGAGCCAATCTGTGAATGCTTTGCGTAACAGCGTATTTGGATTTGGGGCTTAGCTTTCAGGGCTTGAGTTTCACGTTTGCCTGAGCATACTCCCAGGGCCCCTCCTGTGTGCCCTGCCTCTGCGTGCGAGTGCAGACAGCAGTCCCTCCAAGAGCCAGAGCTTGGCTCTCCCCTCGAGGTAATGCAGAACCCTGCCAGGGAACAGCTGTCTCTCATCTGTCTGCACTCCTCACTCCGGCCTGCACTGCTTCTCCATATGCCCTGGTTCTTACCAGTTGGCCAGCAATGTGGGTGACGATGCCTCCTTTTCCTGTTGGGACACTTAATAGTCATTCCTGGTATTGTCCTGGCCTTTGATGCACCTTACCAACAAGAGAGAAGTTTGTTGACTGACAACTGCTGATATAACAAAATTCTATCCAGTCCTGGCTGTAGGAATCGGCAAAATATTACTGCATCAACAGGTCTTTGGGCTGTCGGAGAGCCTCCAAAAGGACAAAGAAGCTTACAGATTTTAAGGCCCCTCACTCCTGCATCTGGCGTTTCTCCTGCAGATATTGTGAGAACTAAGAGTTTGATGGATTTAATTTAGTATCCACGTGATGGTGATATGCTCTCTGCTTTTCTGCGTGAGTTTGCTACAGAATAGCAGCCACAGTCTGGGATCCCCTTCAGTCAGAGGCCAGAGCCAAGTGACTTGGCTGGACCACCCATCTCATCAGTACCCCCTCGATGTATGTCAGAGTTTCCTCAAGGCCTTGGGTGTTCGTGTACTCAAGGTGATATTGAACATGAAGTGTTCAAACAGCAATACCTTAAGTGAGAGACAAAGGCTGGTCAATGATCCTCTTCATAATTCTCCCACTGAAGGAAGCAGTTACTTCAAACTCCAAGAAGAAAAAATTGTTCCCATGAGATAGGGCTTTTAAATTGCCCCTGCCCTGGCCACGGTACTCTCAGAGAGAGAACACTGATCTCACCAGGAGAATGTGGTTGTGACTGGAGTGCCCAGGTTAGAGATGGGAAGAGCTGCAAGTGACTCAGAAACAGCTATATTAGAGATGCAAAGTCTCCCCCTGGAATAAGTTGATAAGGACTGAATACCTAAACACAGTACTTTAAAAAAGAAACGAATCAGTAGTTAAAGATCCTGAAGAAAGAAGCTGACATTCCAACACACACTTAATAATAAGACCCCATGGGATGTTCAGAAGTTCTCCAGAGTAGGTGTGAACAGCTAGACTTCCCTTGTCCCATCAGTTAAGGGTTCCCGCCTCTGTTTTTTGTTTTTTTTTTAATTTAATTTATTTCTTTTTGGCTGTGTTGGGTCGTCGTTGCTGCATGCGGGCTTTCTCTAGATGTGGCGAGCGGGGGCTACTCTTTGTTGCAGTGCACAGGCTTCTCATTGCGGTGGCTTCTCTTGTTGCAGAGCACGGGCTCCAGGCGCATGGGCTTCAGTAGTTGTGGCTTGTGGGCTTTAGAGCACAGGCTCAGTAGTTGTGGTGCACAGGCTTAATTGCTTCACGGCATGTGGGATCTTCCTGGACCAGGGCTCGACCCTGTGTCCCCTGCATTGGCAGGCAGATTCTCAGCTACTGCGCCACCAGGGAAGCTCCCCCCCCATTTTTTAATAAGGAAAAACTGACGGTTGATATCTGAACCCATTATATAATGGGCTTATTACCAAATGTGGGTTCAGTAATTCTCAAAAAAAAAAAAATTCCCATTCCTTTCAGAATGAAAGAGAACTCCTCTAACTTCTGTTAACTATAGATATATTGGGGCTGGTAAAATCCTTCCTGTGTCTCTAATTTTAAGCATGAATGGTAGAAAGCAAAGGATACACAACCTAGGCAGCTATCAATACTTTTTGTAGCACTGGATATGCCAGCAAGCCAAGGTCATTATGAAAGTAAAATTTCTTTCAAAGTAAAAAATGTACTACTAGTCTTTTACTAGTACAAGAGTAAAGCACAGTAGTTATCAGTGCTTTATTGGTAATTATAAGCCTCCAAAAGTCTCAACAAGTTGACCATACACTACCTATGCACAAGAACAGACAGTGTGGCCTCCAGTGACAATAATGAAAGGAAAGAATAAATTTTGGAAATTCTTTACATGGGTTGTCATAAAAATTAATCAGTCCAAACCCCCAAATTATAAAGACAAGTTTTGAAGGGTTAAGAGGTGTGCTTCAAAGAGCTGTTTCCTTAATATGAACTTTGTGAAGATCATTAAAAATTTTAAAGTCGCACAACACGTAAGAACACCTCAGGCTCACAAGGAAGGTTGTGGAGCTTAGGGCGAAAGCCTCTGCTGATGATTTGTTTTCTAATTTAATTTTTATTTTCTGTTGGAGTATACTTGATTTACAATGCTGTGTTAGTTTCAGGTGTACAGCAAAGTGATTCAGTTATACATATACATATATGTATTCTTTTTCAGATTCTTTTCCCATATAGTTTATTACAGAGTATTGGGTAGAGTTCCCTGTGCTCTACAGTAGGTCCTTGTTGGTTATCTATTTTATATATCATAGTGTGTATACGTTAATCCCAAACTCCGAATTTATCCCCCTACCAACCTTTTCCCTTTGGTAACCAGAAGTTTGTTTTTGAAGTCTGTGAGTCTGTTTCTGTTTTGTAAATAAGTTCATTTGTATCATTTTTTTAAGATTCTACATACAAGTGATGTCATATTTGTCTTTCTCTGACTTACTTCACTCAGTATGATAATCTCTAGGTCCATCCATGTTGCCGCAAATGGCATTATTTTGTTCTTTTTTGTGGCTGAGTAATATTCCATTGTATATATGTACCACATCTTCTTTATCCATTCCTCTGTTGATGGACATTTAGGTTGCTTCCATGTCTTGGCAATTGTAAACAGGGCTGCAATGAACATTGGGGTACATGTATGTTTTTGAATTATGGTTTTCTCCAGATATATACCCAGGAGTGGGATTGCTGGGTCATATGGTAGCTCTAGTTTTAGGTTTTTTTTGTTTGTTTGTTTGTTTGTTTTTTGCAATACGCGGGCCTGTCACTGTTGTGGCCTCTCCCATTGCGGAGCACAGGCTCCAGACGTGCAGGCTCAGCGGCCATGGCTCACGGGCCCAGCCGCTCCGCGGCATGTGGGATCTTCCCGGACCAGGGCACGAACCCGTGTCCCCTGCATCGGCAGGCGGACTCTCAACCACTGCGCCACCAGGGAAGCCCCTAGTTTTAGTTTTTTAAGGAACCTCCAAACTGTTCTCCATAGTGGTTGTACCAATTTACATTCCCACCAACAGTGTAGGAGGGTTCCCTTTTCTCCATACCCTCTCCAGCATTTTTTTTTTTTTTTGCAGTACACGGGCCTCTCACTGCTGTGGCCTCTCCCGCTGCAGAGCACAGGCTCTGGACGCGCAGGCCCAGCGGCCATGGCTCACGGGCCCAGCCACTCCGCGGCATGTGGGATCTTCCCGGACTGGGGCACGAACCCGTGTCCCCTGCATCGGCAGGTGGACTCTCAACCACTGCACCACCAGGGAAGCCCCTAGTTTTAGTTTTTTAAGGAACCTCCAAACTGTTCTCCATAGTGGTTGTACCAATTTACATTCCCACCAACAGTGTAGGAGGGTTCCCTTTTCTCCACACCCTCTCCAGCATTTATTGTTTGTAGACTTTTTAATGATGGCTATTCTGACTGGCGTGAGGTGATACCTCATTGTAGTTTTGATTTGCATTTCTCTAATCATTACTCTGCTGCTGATTTCTGACGCTGACTGGGAAAGAGCAATTCCCAGGAAGAACCCAGCCGCACCTTGGAGTAGTGCTGGCCTCATAGGCAAATCTCAGCTTTGCCACACCTGCTGAAGAACTGGCTTCCATTGGTGGCAGGGTTGTCCCTGGAGTTCCTTCTCAGAGGTCCGCAGGGGCATAGGTGTCCCAGTCATGTTACTCCGTGAGCTGTACTGTGAGGGCATCCTCAGAGCAATCCACTTTCCAATCCCATGCCCTTCCACTGAACGAGACCCTGCAAACATGAATGCCTATCGGGAGCAAAACATGCTGCCGTCCCACCGCCACTCTGCTGTTTATCTGCTTTTTTCCTCTTGCTTGGTCTCCTTCTAATTACTGGGCTACCACCTCCAACTCCAGGGAGCCAATGCGTATTTTATTTTTCCAATCTAAAGATGAATAAGGAGTCTGTCTTCTCTAGTCTGATGCACAAGATGAACTTTCTCAACTCATCCTCCTCAAGGAAAAGAAGTTGTTGGGTGAGTCCTGTGTGTGCTTCAGTTTATACACGTCTTAGAAATAGCGTATGCACACACAGATGCAGGGCCGCCTCTCTCAGGAAGACTTTGCTCCTTTTACGTGTATCAAGTGATATAGAGGTTGCCATGGTTAGTATCTCTGTTTTGCTCATAGTGTTGGGGAGAAAGCACCCAAAATGGGCATATTGCAATTTAGAAAATTCCCTGGGTACTTTTAAAGCACTGGATCACAATATACATTTTTTAAGCGTCATCAATGACAGCATATTGGTTGTCATTTTTTGAACACTTCTTTGTGGAAGGACTCATCCATATCTGGATCGCTGTTTCTATTTTCTTAGATGCCTGTTTGTTTCCCACATTGAGGATTCATTTGGGTTATCTCAGGTAAATCTACTGACAAGGGTGGGAGGAGGATGAAAATCGGGGAGGGGTGGCAGTCAACATGGGAAAGGGATGAGAAAGGCAAGCTTGAATATTTAAAAGTGTCAATCATTCTTACTCATTTCCTGGGTCTGCCACCTTCTGTCTGTGTGACTTTGGGACCCTCTCTTCCTCAGTTTCCTCATCTGTAAAACTGGGATAACAGGGCCAACTTCGGGGAGTTGTGAGGTGTAACAAGTTACTATTTAAGTGTTTAGAGTGCTGTCTAGCACATAGAAAGCATTCACTAAATGTCCCCATCCTTATTCATACTTCAGTCAATACATAAGGTGTTGGGGGCTGGGCCTTTGGAAGGAGAATGATTCTTTATATCAACACCACCATCACACATTATTGAAATATTTTGGTGTGAATGGGGCCAATTGACACCCAAACTTCCCCTCCACTGCTGTCTCCTCTCCTCTCTCCAGGTTCAGTAAGTTCCTTTATCTACTCTAAATCACAGATAACTTATCAAGTTACTGCTCCCGGGGGAATCTGTATTTTAACAAAGATCAAAACCTTAAGTGAAAAGGTGTCTCTCGGTGGAATTTCAGAAGGTGAGGGTGGAAGGAGGTTTCTAAAACCCTTCCAGTCACACCCCAGGTGTGGTTGCTTCAGATGTCTACCAGTAGAAGCTGACTCTGGCAGGAAGTCACTTGCACTTTTCACTAATTGAGGTCCTGCTCTCCTGAATCTTGCAATCTTAAAAAGAGAACTTTGATCCAGAGTGATAATAGACCAAGTAAGTTACCCCTCTGTCCAGGTATTGGCTGGGAGGTGGAGGGGGGACAGTCAGGTGGTACAAGAGCTCTTGTTGGGCTTCAAGAACGTCACAGTTTATTGGAAGGGACAAAACACATCAGATGGTGATAAGGAAATGTGTGTGAGTAAAAGGAAAAGAGGTGTGTTGACAGAAGACAGCCTGAGGAGTTTATAGAACAGGAACATTCCTGAGAAACTTGAATGCGTTGGAGGTCTTTCGAAAGGGTTACGATTACACTGCCTGGAGGCTGAGGTATGGCCTGGAAAGTGACTTAGCCCAGCCCTTCCTAGCTGGATGATTAACTGGAAGATCTAGCACAGGGATCTTCACTGGAGAGAAACGGGAGCTAAGTATTGATGATTCATTCTCATCTACTTGACATCATTTTCAGATTTTCATTTAACTTTTCCCTTCCACATCAGATACCCCTAATTCTTGGGTGGTCTACCACACCACTTCCTGCCAAGTCCCAGCTACTTTACTCTAGGTGGAGGGCTGGGGTACTGGATCTTATTTCAAAAGAAGAGAGGAAATTGAAACCAGAAAGTCTTTGTGATGAACTTTAAGAGATTCTTTTTTTCCTCCAATACAGGTTTCCCAAGGCTGCTATCTCTAGCTTAGGATATGGTCCCTTCTTTCCTTCTTTCTTCCTTCCTTCCTTTCTTTCTTTTCTTTCTTTCTTTCTTTCTTTCTTTCTTTCTTTCTTTCTTTCTTT
>NW_021703768.1:48557106-48582173 GCF_005190385.1 Monodon monoceros
TTTCTTTCTTTCTTTCTTTCTTTCTTTCTTTCTTTCTTTCTTTCTTTCTCTTTCTTTCTTTTTCCCTTTCTTTTTCCTTCTTTCTTTTCTTTCTTTCTTTTTGTGAGAGTTAACCATTCAAAATGGAAGTCCTTTTATAATTCGATCTAGTTATGCAAACATAGCCCACTGATGTTAACAAATAGAGATTGGATGCAAATAATCCACTCAAGCATAACATGGAATAATTAGTAGGAGCTAAAGCAAACTGTGTTTCTCCCCACCACCCTATTACCTCATAAGAATTCCTTCCATTTGGAAATGAGCAAGAGGAAAAGAAAAAAAATGGGACTATTAAGATGTTTCAAACGGTCTTAAAATGACAGCAATAGAGTTGCTTAGATCACACAAGATTGCCATGTAAACAACTGAAGTAACTTCACAGTTATGTGAAATTAGGCATGCATCCCTAAGAAAGGTTCAGTACCTCCATCTCATGAAGGCTAAATTAACTACCTCAGGGAATCAGATCCCAAATGGAGGTCACTGAGTCAGTGATTCATAGCTAGGTGTGCAGAAGACTAGGTTCTCTGCAATTCACTAAATAGGGCGTCACTGAATACAGTGAAATTTTATGACATTCCCTGGGGCACTGGCTGTTTTAACTATTCTGGATAGACAGCCAAGCAGTTGTTGGGTGAGGCCTGATACAAGGAATCCTAGAATGGTAGTGGTACTGCCGTTTTCTGTAGAGAAGAAAGTTTCTGTTGAGTAAAAGGAGGTAGGTAATATAAACCAGTTCACAGCATGTCCTCACACCTCTGAACTGGCTACCATTACTGCCTGCTTTTCTCAGCACGCCATTGCCTTATGAGTGGCTGTTTGATCAAGAGGCTGAAATCTTGACTGGTGCGGTGGGTCAGATTTCCTTTTAGAATCATTCTTGATTTTTAAAGCTTTTTTTTTTTTTTTTTTTTTTTGCAGAGTCCAGGACTGGGCCCTGTGAACCTTCATAGGTGGCAGAGAATGAGAAGAAAAATTGGGAAAAAAGAGATAGCAATACTTCACGTTAGGGAAACCCTCCAGAGAAGCATTTGAGTGAAATCTTCCCGATTTAGCTCTGTGACTGAATTAGACACAAACCAAGAAAGGCCCAGAAGGTCCTCAGTAAATGTTGGTAGAGTGAATGTTGGCCAAAACCCTGAAGCTCCTTCCATGAGATTCTCCAGAGCTTCGATGTTATTGACACGATGTTCTTCCTAAGGTGAACCTCAGTCCCTTCTCCAGCACCTGCAGCTCATTTTCTCTCTTCTTACCCTGAGGAAAAACACGGAAGATGCTGATATTGTTGTTCTTATGTCTCTGTTAAATTTGCACATATGAAACCCGCCCTCAATTTTCCATATTGTGGACTAAATAACCCCAATTTTGAAAGCTTTTCCTTCAAAAAGGCAATTTCACAAGCATTGCCGTATGCCCATCTTAAGAATTACAGGTGTTTAGAAGTAACTTACATATGACCATATAGACATACCCACACTGAGATACATAATGTGCTTCATTTATAAAGGTCCCGTTTCCTGTTGAAATCCCTGCATCCGGGGCAGTTGGTGGCAGTGCTGTAGGCTTCTGTCTCTTCTCTCGAGCCCAGAAGGAGGTGATAGCTGATGAGCTAGACTTACAAGATGCAGCCCCATACTGATTAAACGTCCATTTTCTTGGGGAAATGGCTGACAGAAGGAGGATAAAGCTGTGAGGAAGCTTGTAGCAATTTCCCACATCTACCACCACCAGTGAGCTTTATTTGTGTGCTTAGAGCAATTGTTAGCAAAACAATGGCTGGAAAATGTACCAGGGAGAAAATTAAGAAATGACAGACCTGCTTCTAAAAAGTAAGAATAAAGTTTCTTTTGTTAAGTTTTTCAAAGCAGAAAGTTTCCCTTTAGCTAGATATATCATCCAGCTGTGGCACCTGGGCAAGGAAGGTGACCAGGCAGCATGGGCTCCAGTTATCTGTGTGCAGGCTCTGACCTGAGCGGCCACTGCCCAGATGGAAGCACAAGCTCAGGGCTCTCTACTGGGGAAGAGAAGCATGGTGCTGGCCTTAAAATCCTAAAGCCACCTGTGAACCACGGTGTAGGTACTGATGGGGTAGAGAGGGTATGCAGGAGTATGGTGGTGAACAGAGAAAGCTGTTGCCTTTAAAGAGTAATGGAAAGGACTCTGGCTAGGGCTGTGCTTTCCAGCACAATGGCCAGTAGCCACATGTGGGTATTGAGCACTTGCAGTGTGGCTGGTCTGACTGAGACGTGCTCTGAGTGTAAAATACACACCAGAGCTCAAAGAATTAGTGTGAAAAAAAAAGAATGATGTACATCATTTATCATCTTTAAGATGGACTACATGTTGAAATGATATTTTGGATAGATTGAACTAAATAAATGATTAAAGGGAATGCTACAACATGAGGAAAGCTTGAAACACAATGCTAAGTGAGAGAAGTCAGACACAAAGGCCACACATTGTACGATTCCACTTATATGAGATGGCCAAGAGGCAAAGCAACAGGGACAGAAGGTAGATGGTTGGTTGCTTAGGGCTGGGGGTTTTGGAGGGAAATGGGAAGTGAGTGCCGATGGGTATGGAATTTCTTTAAGCGGCGATGAAAATGTTCTAAAATTGATCGTGGCACTGGTTGTACAGCTCTGTGAATATACTCAGTTGTACACTTTAAATGTGTAATTGTATGGTATGTGAATTTTATCTCGATAAAGCTGTTTTAAATTAACAAATTTGGATGCAAAAATTTTTTTTTTACCTGTTTAAACTTTAAAAAAGGTAGCTAGTAGGAAATTTTAAGTTACATAAGTGGCTGGCATTATATTCTGTTGAACCTGCTGGGCTAAGGGGACTGAGGGTGAAGAAGCTGGGAAAGCCCAGGCTAGTGGTTCCCAAAGGGCTGATCATAAACACCAGGCAGAAGAGCAGCCAGACGTGGTCACCTTTGGTTCAGGGCAAAGAGGAGTGAAGGGTGACGGAGAACCTAGCCTGGAAGTTTGGGGGGTTTTGAGGATAAGGAGATAACTCCAGGACTGGAGCCGGCCTCTGCACCAAGTGCCAGCACGGGACTGACGGCAGACCCCAATTTCTGGCCCCTAGGCAAACAGGGGGCGCCGAGTTTGATCACCTCTCCAGAACTCTTATCAGCCCAGCCCGACCTTTCACGAGTGGCTGCCCTGGCTACCTCTGACCCAGGCTGGCAGCCTCTTGGGCTGAGAGGGTCCACATCTTGACGCACCTGTAACGCATTTGCACACCTGGAACCCAGTCTTGGTGAGCTATGGCAGGCAGACCAGGAAGCTCTGGCCTTGTCCTGGGGGATGGAAACTTCTTCAAAGAATATTGCCAAAGGAGCTTGTTAGGTCTGCTTATGAAATGTCATAAACAAACCCTTGAGTCGGTCAGAGGCTTGGCTGGATGCAGCATAAAGGGAAGCCTTGGGTGCTTTCTTGGCATCCTCTCCCCAACCCAGGTTTCTTTCCAATTCAGTTCCCCTCCCCCTCAAAAAAAAAGCACAACAGTATTTCAAAGGACACAGCTCGTTGAATGATGGGTAAGGAAGCTACACTTAGGGCCTCCCAAAAGGAAGGATCCCATGACTTATCTCTGGAAACCAGAAAGATGATTGGACTGAAGGGTAGATTGGAGTGAATTAGCCAGATGAATTGAAACCCCAAAGGTCTAGTTCTGAAGGAGGGGGTCAGTGCCCTAGAAAGGAGAGAGAAAATTAAATATACTGTATTTGGCAGTGGCTATTTAAATTTTAAAATTGCAAAGTGAGAATTTGACCTTATCCTGTGTCTTACCCAAGCTATGTCCTGAAATTTGCTCCAGTAGTAAATTTAGTTAGTTTCTCTCATGACTGACTGTGTACCAGGTTTCAGAGGATAGGGTGGTGATCAGAGAAAATGCGGTGGACAAAGTTCATGAACGTAGGAGTATTATCTGGGCAGAGGAAGAGCTCCTGTTTTCTTGCTGTGATGAAGTAACAACAGAAAGTTAACTGTTCATTGAAGGCTTGGGAGACGTAGAGGTGAGCATCTTCTGTATGACTGGAAGCTCCTGAAGGGCAAGGTTATAAATTACTCATGTCTATATCTCCACCATAGGGACCGGCACATGGTAAATTCTCAAGGAATACTTGTAGCGTGGACGGTTGGATGGATGGAGGGAGGAAGGGAGGGATATGACACAGTAGATAATTGATTAACAGTTCTGTTATGTAATGATTTAGTGTTTTGGGTGGTGGATGATGAGAAGAAGAACTTGAAAGATTTCATTTATGTGATAGGGAAATAAATTCTGAAAGTGTTAAACTAAAACATATGATAGCATATTGCATATTTGGTTTTGTCAGCTATCTAGTTTTTCCAAACAGTGCTTAGACATGTTGAAGAAGAGTGTGGGTAGAAAGGGGGAAAAAATGCCTAGAATTACAGCTCATGGGCCTCCCTCTCTGGATCTTGGAAGACGCAAACCACTTAGGACTGGACGAATGACTTCATGATGATGTTGTCAGGGCCCTCAGAATAAGTATTGCCTTTTTCCATTCCCACTGCTGGTACTACACAGTGCAGCTGGTGTATCATCAAGAGGCTGAGATCTCCTCATCCTTCTCTTCTGCGGCAGGCAGCATAAGTGGTAAAAAAGTTGCTCAAGAATCATTTGAATCCTTCATCCCTTGTCCTTGCAAGGTGAGGTAATCCTTTCTGACCAAGGATCCTGTCCTATAAGTGAGTTGGCTTTTTGTGTTGGGCAGTTAGCAACCTATATTTTAAGTCAAGGTATTTAAAAGTCAGGACACAGAAAGAGTTTCTATCTCTAGATAGTTCTATACCAGAGCTTAAAAGGCTCGTCTGGAATATTAGAGGGCAGGGAACTTCAAAGAAAACAAAACCATGTGTTATTTTCAGATTGAACTTAGATCTCTAAAAATTCCGTGAAACTCTCTTATGTGGGTCCGAGGCACGCCACTAATCGAGGTGGACGTGACCCTGGTAGGGTGAGCTGAGGAAGCTGGATTCTTTGAAGGAAGTAACTTTCTGTGATATCATGTCGGGGATGTGCAGGTGCAGCTGGGTGGGAGCCCTTGGCACCAGGACTCCCTGTAATGGGTCCAAATCCCTGGTGCCCATACTCCTTGACCCAAGTCACTTCTGCTCATGAACCTGTACTGTGACCCACAAGCAGCCAGCAGCAGCTGAAAGGAAACTATGTGGCAACTGTGTCCGAAGACGATGGTTAAATGTTGGAAACAAAAGAAAATCCATTTAAAAATATGCCGTTGTATTTTACAAAGGCTCTGCAAGATTTAGAAAGCATGTTTAGCATTCCAAGTATGCTCCCTTCTGTGTCTTTAGAGACTGGCTCTGAGAATGATTTTTTTGTTTATTTAACATTTAATCAAAAGAGACACGGACCCCACCAGCTTTTGAAGAATAGCTTCAGTAGCACTGCCTCTTCGCATTTAGTTTGAGGAGAGAAACTTCAACCATACGGAGAATTTGGTGTCTGTAATACGTACTAAAAGATCAGCTGGTCTAACTTTACAGGGCTAATAAAAGGGAAGAATTTTCCTGTGCTCAGGTCTTTTATGAATTATAAATAACCATTCACTTTGGAAGATAGCACATCATAAAACTTTTTTTCACAAATATGCACAAACTGTTCAGAAGTCTCAGATGTACTCAGTTTTGATTTCGTGGGGAAACATATTCTTTTACCATATGGATGCTTTTAAAGGGGCCTTCAACTGGGGCTCAATAATGACACCCTAGTGGCTAAATAAGGCATTTCTTTCCTTCTAACATTATTTCCCTGTTATTAAAGGTGGAAAAACCTTCCTCAAATAGCATACTATTAGAGTGCTTTAGGGGCTATCCTGGGAATCAAGGTTATGTGTCTGCTCCAGAAATACTGTTGTCTGTAATTATCATTCCCCAGTGGTTCTGAGGATGCAGTCTTGGTGCTTTCATTAATTTCTTGATTCTACAACCCTGAAGCGCTTGCCGGCTCTTGATATTCAACATTTTACAGTAGGAGGTTTTTTTGTGTGTGGTTTTCTTTTTAGGGTCACAGGTCTCTCTCCCTCCCTTCCTCTCATAATAACCATTTCCTGGCTTCTTTTGTCTGCTACAGTAAAAGGTATGAAAGACTAGATTTAAAAAGAAAAAGAAGTCAGATGTGAGATTCTTACAAACCCACGGCTTCATCTTCTGTATTTATAATCTAATATGAATATTAAAAGATAGAGTATTTAGATCTAACAAACAACTGAAGAGGGTCCATGGGTAAGACTAGCACATTCATTTTCTTCCCCCAACACTTTACTGTGAGTGTTTCCAAATATACACAAGATTTTACACAGCATTTTACAGTGAATACCCATATACCCACCATTTAATTGTAGAGTCTACCATTAACATTGTACTACCTTGCTTTATTGCATATCTATACATCCCTCCTCCATTAATCCTTCTTATCTTCCTCATGCTTTTGAAAGTAAATGGGGGCTTCCCTGGTGGCACAGCGGTTGGGAATCCGCTTGCCAATGCAGGGGACACAGGTTTGAGTCCTGGTCCGAGAAGATCCCACATGCCGCGGAGCAACTAAGCCTGTTCACCACAACTACTGAGCCCGCGCGCCTAGAGCCTGTGCTCCGCTACAGGAGAAGCCACCGCAAGGAGAAGCCCGCGCACCACAACGTGGAGTAGCCTTTGCTCACCGCAACTAGAGAAAGCCCACACGCAGCAACGAAGACCCAATGTAGCCAAAAAAAAAAAAAAAAAAGGGTAAATGGCAGGGACTTCCCTGGCAGTCCAGTTGTTAAGACCCTGTGCCTCCACTGCAGGGGGCACAGCTTTGATCCCTGATGGGGAAACTAAGATCCTGCATGCCACAGGGCATGGCCAAAAAAAAGTAAATGGCAGGCATGAACCAAATTCCACCTAAAAACTTCAGTTTGATCTTTACTTTTTTCTTCTGATGTAAAATTTATATATAATGAAATATAAAACCTTAAGTGTATACTTTCTGAGTTTTGTGTACACAAAGTCCTGTTAAGACATAGAACATCACCATTGCCCCAGAAAGTTCCCTCCCAGTTTCCTGTCAATCCTCGCCCCTACTCCCCTTCCCAGAGGCAAGCACTGTTTCGACTTTTTTCACTACAGATTAGTTTTGCCTATTCTAGAATTTCATATAAAAATGGAATCAAATAAACTCTTTCGAGTAAGACCTTTTTCACTCAGCATACTGTCTATGAGATTGAGTCACGTTATTCTGTGTGAAAGTAGTTCATTCCTTTGTATTGTTGAGTAGTATTCCATTGTGTGACTATACCACAGTTTGTATGGTCGACCATTCATCTGATCATGGACACCTGGGATGTATCCAGTTTTTGGCTATTGTGAATAAAGCTGTTGGGAACATTTTTATACAAGCTTTTTTATAGACATATGCTTTCATTTCCCTTGGGAAAAACCTACTTGCCTAATTGGCAAATCACAGATGTATGTTTAGTTTTTTTTTTAATTTTTATTTTATATTGGAGTATAGTTGATTAACAATTTTGTGTTAGTTTTAGGTGTACAGCAAAGTGATTCAGTTATACATATACATGTATCTATTCTTTTTCAAATTCTTTTCCCATTTAGGTTATTACAGAATACTGAGCAGAGTTCCCTGTGCTATACAGTAGGTCCTTGTTGGTTATCTATTTTAAATACAGCAGTGTGTACATGTCAATCCCAAACTCCCAATCTCTCCCTCCCCTCCACCTTCCCCCCGGTAACCATAAGTTTGTTCTCTAAGTCTGTGAGTCTGTTTCTGTTTTGTAAATATGTTCATTTGTATCATTTTTTTATATTATGCATATAAGCGATATCATATGATATTTGTCTTTGGTGTATGTTTAGTTTTTAAAGAAACTGCTATTCCTTTTTCAAAACAGATGTTCCATTTAATATTCCCACCAACAATGTATGAGAGTTCCAGTTGCTCCGCATCCTAGCTTGCATTTAGCGTTGTCATCCTGGTGAGTACGTGGTCATATCTCATTGTGGGTTTAATTTCCATTTTCCTAATGACTAAGAACATTGAACACGTCACCATGTGCTTATTTGCCATTCATACATCTGCTTTTGTGAAATGTCTTTTCAAATCCTCTATCCATTCAAGCAATTTTTTTGTCTTTATTACTGAGTAGGAGTTCTCTATATATTGTGGCTATCAGTCCTCTGTCAAGTTTATGTTTCACAAATATTTTCTTCCAGTCCATGGCTTGCCTATTCATTTTCTTAATGGTCTCTTTTGATGAGAAATTTTTAATTTCAACGAAGTCCATTTTATCAATTTTTTTCTTTTATGGTTATGGCTTTCAGTGACCTAAACAAAGCACATTGATCTTAATAAATGGTGTTCCTAAAATCTATTGTAGGCTCAAGGAAATTCAAAGCTTCACTGGGCTCATTGTAATAGCTGTTTTTGCCTAAAGAAACATCCGCTTATGTACACATTGGGAACAATTAAGGAAAACCTGGTGATCTGTCAACACTCACTCTCAAGAACATCCCAGAGAATGAAGCAAAGTCTAGATCTCCCTTTCCACTGTGCTTTTTATAATAACAAGCTTGTTTTGATGGCTGGAAAGAGTCACAACCAATAAAACCACCTGGTCATGGCCTTGTTATGGAATCAAGTCAGCCCTTCTGCTTATGGGCATCATAAGTGGCTTTTTATAAATTAATCATATGTTATTGAAAAATCACATCTTAAATGGTTTGAATGTACAGCATGAATGAATGAGGAGTCTTCCCCAGAAGGCTTTAAAAAAAAAGAAAAGAAAAATCCACAGAGAGAGTCAGGTGTGAGCGATGGCATGGGGTAAAATTAAGAGCAGACTGAAAGGGGGAATAGTGGGCAATGAGAAAAGCAGGACTTGGAGAAACAGAGAAGCTGAAAGGACTCTTCCCACCTGTTCTTAGGCTGCACACTGAGTCTTTCCCCAAGATTTTACCCCTGACTCTTTGCCAACTGTTCTGCTTGTCAGTGAAGCTGTTTGATTTCTCCCTTTGTTTCTCGTTTGGACCAAAGGGACACTCAATACGGACATGACATTTTGAAAACTAAAGTCACATCTTTTTCACCCTATCTTCATTGTTGTTCTGGCCTACTTTCTCTTAGACATTTTCTTGAGGGTGCAGGCTGAATGTGGTCTTTCAAACTTCATGTCAACTCCCTTGCCTGTCTCTCCCTTTTTGATTTCATCTTCTCCCAATGATCGTTAATGTTCTACAACTGCTTATTTAGTTGTGGGTTATCCCAGGCCTTTTGCTTCTACTTTTTATCATTAAACAAGACTTCCCCTTTATTAGAGATGGTGATTCAGAAAAAGAAAGGGATGTAGGTTAAATGGATGACTTTTACTGTTTGATTATAGGTTGAAATTAGCAGTCAGATTTTTGTTTTTCACTGATCCAGTAGGTTTTTATAACCTACCATTTTGGTTTCTGACTATATGATTCTCACTGGAAGTTGTCTTGAAATATAAACTGTGGAGAGAGAACACCAATTTGCAAAGCCCTGGGCAGTGCTAACCCTGGAGAATATTCACCGATGACTGTGTGGGTGTGCCTGCCGGGCCAGAACAGGATCTAGGATAACTTTCCCAGCTTACCTGCCTGTCTTCATCCAATGACTTTGATTATGAAGAGTAGCTGTGGGTGGTAAGTTTTTCTGGTCTCCTGGATCTGTTCCTGAAGAGAGCAGATAAGGTCAGAATGAGAGAAAGCTAGGTTCTGAGTTAGAAAAATCAAGCAGGACTTCAGAGCCTCTGAAATAATAAAGCTATGCCCTAAGTCATTAATACACAAACATGATTGAAATAATCGGAAGGAAGAAACCAATAGGGTTAAAGTCACAGGGCCACATGATAAATTATGCCTGGCTATGCAAGTGGGTTAAATCACTTCCTAAGATGTTGCCAACAGCACAAATATCTGCATTTAGCCTCACATGCAACAACAGCAACAAGAATGAACCAAAAATACTAAGTTCCTTCCCCTTTGGAAAAGCTAGATACTGCTATTATAGTGTCTCCATTAAGACACAGGAGGATCTTGGGTAGAGTGAGCTAGGTGGGTCCCACTGGTCTGTGTGGGTAGAGTTAAGTGGGGAGCTTGGTGGAAAGGCTTGTGAAGCTGTACTTTCTGTAAGGCAGTCCTGTTGCCAATCCTCCTCACATTCATTTTCTCCTCATGAATATTCTTTACACCAATTGAAGTGGAACGTGAAATGGTCCAAAACTCAGTTGTGGAAGCTTATTCTTTTTTCTCATTTTGAGTTACTTCAAAATGTATATAAAGTAAAATGCAGAATCCTGAAACACTGTTTCAGTCTGAAACTAAGCTCAAGCTCCTTGGCTTGAATGTAGGGTCCCTCATGAGCAGAAGAGTCTGAGTTGGAAAGGGGAAATGAATAATAGGGGATGGGACCCATGGGAAACATACATTGATGTACCCTCTTTCATTCTCTTCCTTCTTTCTTTTCTCCCTCCCTTCCTTCCTTCCCTCCCTTAGTATTCTTGCATGGCTGCTCCATCTTTCTAAGGAACAGGTCTGAGAGCAAAGGGAGAGGCATGGTATGGAATGGAAGAAGACTAAAAAAAACTTTTCTTGTGACTGAATAGAAACTGACAATAAAAATGGTAAAGTTCAGGGACTTCCCTGGCGGTTCAGTGGGTAAGACTCTGCACTCCCAATGCAGGGGGCCCGGGTTCCATCCCTGGTCGGGGAACTAGATCCCGCATGCCTGTCGCAACGCAACTAAGAGTCCGCACGCCGCAACTCAGAAGTCTGCGTGCCAAAACTAAAAATCCCGTGTGCCGCAACTAAGACCCGGAGCAGCCAAAATAAAATTAAAAAGATGTTCCATAAAATTTAAAAAAATGCTAAAGTTTGGTGATTATATTGATAACTGAATGGAAAATCAGTACTATACAGAAGCTTAACTTATCTTTCAGGCAAGATAATTCCGTTTGCTTTTGATGTATTGCCAGAGTTCTGCAAGAACATCTGGCTGACTGGCAGTTATGTTTTCTGAAGGGAGGGTTCAGCTGCTGCTACCATCACACTCTAACTTCCCTTAGTACCATAAGGTTTATCTGAATCTCAGAATATCTGCGATCATGCAAGATCCAAATTTCCCTTCGAGCTGATGTTTGTCTTTCATTTGTTTCCTAATTAGCATTCAGGTTTCAGCCCAAGAGTTCACTGCCAGAGGCATAACGTCTCCCTTGGTGGTGACCCCTGTTGTCAGCCTTCTATAGTGAATTCATAGGACTGTTCTCTGATTTTCAACTTCGCTTTGTGGTACTAGGGCTGTGAATGTTTAGTTGACAATACGTGCACGCCTCTCTCATTTCCTGTTTTTAAGGGCTGCACTTAATTTATTTGAAAGGGTGGAATATTTAAAATTACAATTCAGCAGTTTTACTAAGGAAGGCTGTAAAACACAATGAGCAAGGAGTTTTACTTCCTCCTTACAATTGCTACTGCCCTGTTTTGAAATCTTGATATCCTCCAATCAGTGGGAATGACTTTAACCTAGGCTGTAACATTTTGAAGAGCAACCACGCCACGGCTGGAGCTGTCGAGGGGCATGGGACTCCCGCACACCATCATTCCATTTTTCCAGACGCCTTGTTTGTACCCGGAATGTGTCTGCCTGTGCTTGATACTGCTCTATGGTGTTGAGTCCCCCTCCCACAGGCACAGCATTTGGATTGGTTATGGAATACAGTTGCTCAGCCAATCAAGTGTAACCTTTCTCCTGCAACCCTAGCAACACCTGACAATGGTCATTGACAAATGTTGAGAGCAAACCTGACAAATCCAACCAGCCACTGACAACGGTCCCCGTCCAGGGCAAACAGGGCTAGCCCTGCCCACAGAGCACTTTGTGTGGCCAGAGGAGTTAGTGGTTTGTGCCAGACCTGCAAAAGCAGAACCTGCATGTGGGAGCACAGGCTTGCACCCAGCACCCTACCCCGATTTGCTGCCACTCTGGCCAAGCTGACATTAGTTGGTCAAAGCCAGCACTGGAGCTGGCGTCTGTGGGGTGTGGGAGGGTCTCATCATCTCTCATACTAACCTAACCCACACAGCAACCCACCCCCCATACCTACCAGTGTCTTTTCAGTGGTTGGAGAAAGAGCCCATATAAAACTTTGGCTCCAGGGTCACACTTCTGCCTCTGATGCTAATTTGGCCCTCAGGGCAGGGCCAGAGGAGCAAAATACCTGGCTGTGTCCCCAGTGGCACCTTTCCAAGCTTCCTGGCTATGTATTTTTACCTCCAAGCCTGACTCTGAACCCTGCTGGGGTACAGTTGGCCTGTCTGCCTCAGCTGCGGGCACACTGGGACACTCCTCAGGACACTGCTGGACCTGAATGAGCTCTCACTTCTCTCTGGAAGGCTCTGAAACTGAGGGACCTGTAGGCAGACCTGGCAGAGGCTGGGTGGGGTGGGCTGGGGGCTGGGAACAGGATAAGAAAGGGGACCTGCCAAGAACATGCACAGACAATTCATAGGCAAATGCACGTTCCCACAAAGACATAATAGCTGTGTGTGTATGATGCCCTCCTGAAGTTCCCTTACACGATCATTCCTGTTAGTCTAGCCACCTTGAAGGCGTATTTCAAACTGTGGTTGAGTAATCCGCTGTGTGGTGATTAGCTGTTAATGAAGCTGAAAATACCTAAATCATCCAACAAGGAATCTGAATTAATTTTTTTATGGTTACCCTGCTAGACAAGTCGGTGTCACGACAAAGACAGACCTGGGGATATATGCAGACATTGGCACACACGGATAAACCTAGGCAAGAGGAACAAAGGTGGAACAAGGTGGGAAAAAAAAAATAAAAGAAAAAGGAAACTTCAAGGAGAGCCATGCGTTGAAGAGTATGAAACCCAAGGTAACATTGTGAAATTAGTGAAGTTCATTCAGCAACCCCCTTCTTATTAGCACCACCCTATAGGGCCTGTCCTCAATTTAATTTTCCGTGAGAGGTGGCAGAGGGATTGGCACTCGGTCACTTTAACTAATCCCTTGGGATTAAACATTGATAATGGCTTCAAGTCTTAGCCCTTGGGGGGATATCGATATTTTTCAAAGGGGGCTCATGAAGGTCCAAAAGAACTAAATCTCTAATGGTTGAATTGTAAATTGAGAGGAATAACTTTAGAAACTTGGCCTTGCTCAAACACACTTTTTTAAAAATTTTATTTTTTATATAGCAGGTTCTTATTAGTTATTTATTTTATACATATTAGTGTATATATGTCAGTCCCAATCTCCCAGTTCATCCCACCACCACCAGCCCCCGCCACCACTTTTCCCCCTTGGTGTCCATATGTTTGTTCTCTACGTCTGTGTCTCTATTTCTGCCCTGCAAACTGGTTCATCTACCATTTTTCTAGGTTCCACATACATGCGTTAATATATGGTATTTGTTTTTCTCTTTCTGACTTACTTCACTCTGTATGACAGTCTCTAGATCCATCCATGTCTCTACAAATGACCCAATTTTGTTCCTTTTTATGGCTGAGTAATATTCCATTGTATATATGTACCACATCTTCTTTATCCATTCCTCTGTCGATGGGCATTTAGGTTGCTTCCATGTCCTGGCTTTTGTAAATAGTGCTGCAATGAACATTGGGGTGTATGTGTCTTTTTGAATTATGGTTTTCTGTGGGTATATGCCCAGTAGTGGGATTGCTGGCTCATATGGTAGTTCTATTTTTAGTTTTTTAAGGGGCCTCCATACTGTTCTCCATAGTGGCTGTGTCAATTTACATTCCCACCAACAGTGCAAGAGGGTTCTCTTTCCTCCACACCCTCTCCAGCATTTGTTGTTTGTAGATTTTCTGATGATGCCCATTCTAACTGGTGTGAGGTGATACCTCATTGTAGTTTTGATTTGCATTTCTCTAATAATTAGTGAGGTTGAGCAGCTTTTCATGTGCCTCTTGGCCATCTGTATGTCTTCTTTGGAGAAATGTCTGTTTAGGTCTTCTGCCCATTTTCTGATTGCGCTGTTTTTTTTAAAATATTGAGCCACATGAGCTGTCAAACACACTTTAAGATAGAAGCCTCCTCTGGATATTCCTAAAGCCAGAATTAAGGCAAGAAAAAGTAGTCGGGGTGGGATGGGGAAGTGCAGTGGGAAGCAGTTCATCAGATGGATGCTTTACAGGAGGATGACACCTTAGATGTAGAGGGAGAGGCAGCAGGCCAGCTTCCACACAGAAATGAGGCAGGAGGTAGTGTTAGAATCACCCATACCTGTCCTTCAGGGAACCTGGAAACTTTCTGGTGACATGAGATGTGGAAAATTACAACACAGGATATTATATAATGTGTTAAAAACCAAGTGTTATACAGCCATATATGCACACATAGGTTCTAAGTTCAAAGTCTAAAAGCAATTAAACCATTCTTACAGGATATAAAATTGTAGGGATATTTGCCTCTTCAGCAGACAAGTAAACTATCTTCTTCCTTTTCCAGATTTTTCAAAATTTTCAGTTATTACTGGTCAAGTTTTCTGTGAAAGACTTATTAAGACTATAACTATTCAGACTACAGCTATTAAGACTACATACAGAACAACAACAAAGAGGCAACATCTAATGTTTATTTCTTGCTCTGAAAGTTAAGAAATTTTTATCTTCCTCTGAAATAACGAAAGAAAAAATAAAATTGACAATGTGTATCGTACGGTTCTTCGTAACCTCAGTTTCCCATGTGTCAGGAAGAACTTATAAGATGTCTGAAGTGTTATGAAGATGCTTAGAGGAAAGAAGGTAAAGGTTCTCACTTAGAGCTAATAGTTCATGTTCAGCAATTTGAACTTGTCTTAAGGATAAACCCAAGAGCCCCGGGAGAGGGCATAATGAATCTTTAATGTAACAGTTTGGAGCGAATATTTTTCCCCCTTAACCTCTAAGAGGTCATTGTTTCCTCTTTCCATGGTAACCAGAACACTTGAAATTGCCAAAACTTGAAACAAAAACCAGAAAAATACAATTAACAGAAGACAAATGTTAAAGCGAGCATGTATCACAGTGTGGCAAACGTTTTGAAATTTGTTTGGAAAGATTTTCTTCTTATTTCTTTGCTTGGAATAAGGCCACAATGTCTAGAATGTAGTAGCAATAGCTTCATGGCATGCTGCTGCATGTTCATTGAATAGATTTTACTCTTTTCTTGAAAGGGAAGGAGAGACCCATGGGCCTTGGCAGAAATCAAGTGAAGGTAAAATATTGGAAGCTGCTCTCCGGGCAGGTCATGATGTTAACCACAATGAGAAAGCCAGTCTGGCTGAAGTGCCCTTGCTCCCTCCCTTCCATGGAATGAACAAATACTTATTGAGCACCTACTATTTTCTAGGTAATCTGTCCTACACACAATTAAATGAAAAATTACAATTCTAGAAGGGCTTCTAGGGGAAGTACATGAACTACAAGAGTGTGTAACAAGCAGAGCTGACCTGTCAGAGCGGCCAGGCCTTCCTAAGGAAGTATGATTAAGCTGAGTAGGAGGAAACTAGGCAGTGATTGCTGGGCCTGGGGAGAGAGAGCATTCCAGGCAGTGGGAACTCTGGGGCAAAGGCGCTCTGGGGGAAGTGAGCCTCAAGTGTTCAAGGAACCGAAAGCAGGGGGGAGCAGTCTGTGTTGGCAGAACCCCAGAGAGTGAGGGGAATGAACCTGGGACAAGGCCAGCTGGAAAGGTGAGCACCAACCAGGTCATTCCTAATGCATAGCCTTGAGTCTTGCCAGGCGGGCTTGTTGAGGATTTTGTTCTCTATCCCTCCTCATTCCAGGGTGAACTCAAGCTGTAACAGGAAGGCATGACAGGCCCTTCTTGTATGTGATGTGGGAATGGCAACTTCTGGTTTATCTGAAATCTGTTAGGATATTGTCATAAATTCCAGATGTGAACCACCAAGCTTCAAAGGATTATAATTTTATAAAGACTTTAAACCTAAATCATACTCAAGATATATTATTTTATGTACGATCATTCAACAGGCACCTCAGAGCCATCATCGTGAATTTCAATTATCATCATGTATTAACCCCTCAGAAGCCAGAGTTTGACCATCTAATAACCTTCCCTTTATCTGCAGCCTACCTGGAATCCAGGAAGTCTGCAAGAAGCTGAAGTAAATGTGACATAGACTGTGCATATTTTAACCATAGGGGATGTCTTCATTAAGAACTTAGTTGATTTTTATTTTACACACAATTCTAACAAGTGGGTTTTCTGGGTTCCAAAGCCACAGCAAATGGGAAGCAACAATTCAGAAAGGGAGGAGGAATGGGGTTGTATGACAATAATTAAAAGTAACAGGGGACAGCACAACTGTAGAGGAGAAGACCAAAAAAACTGAGGGAAAAAAGACATAAAAACTAAAAACTAAATAAAAAGTGAAAGGAAGGAAGGAAGAAAGGAAAGAAAGAATGAAAAGTCTAGAGTTGTTAGTTGTGGACAAACTGTCTTGCATGCCTTAGTAGCTCTTGAGGTCATCATTGTGTTTATAGTGAGACCCTATGCTTAAGAAGCCAAGGAAGGGCATCACATTAGAAGATTTCTAGCCTACAGGGTTAAGATTTTTTTTTAAAGTTTTGGTACTTAAGAAATAAATCTTCAGTTTCTTGGGGAAAATGTCTATTTAAGATGGTTCTTATAAAGGTTCTTATAACCATGGTTTTATTGTGGTGTAGTTCTGTGGATGTGTTAGTTAATATAGATTTCAGGTTGAAAAAATATCTGACATACGAGCTTTTGCTGAGACTGCTTCATTTCACAAGATATTTAATTCTGGGTTTGAACGAAGTCATTGGAAGTGACACTTTTCGTATCTGAATTGTCATGATGCTATTCTTGACAAGGAATGAGTTCTTGAATATTTAGAATATTGTAGGTGATAAAAATGTCCTTAATAAATACGTTATAAAGTTTGGCTTTCACATTTTTAACTTTAATTTTCATGCTTGGCTCTTAAAAGCAAATAATCTTTTTCTAGGCATAAGGTGCCCCCAAAAGTTACTTGGTTGCCTGAATTGTATGTCTTTACTTCCTCCAGATGGGAATGAGAATGAATAAAATACTGTTTGATCAGTTTGGAAAATGCTCATGCTGTATGTTTATGAAATGATTTGGGGGATGACATTATTTTCTGCAACTACATCCTTCATACATGTCAGAGCACGTTTTGACTCCCTAGAGAATATGTTCATACCGTAGCATTTAATGTCTTCAATGTGTTTTTCTCCTACCATCTCACCTACCAGAGATATGTGCAAAGAGTGAACTGGTAGATTGATGCAATTTTGAGGAAATCATTAATTTTCTAAGTTAAGATTTTTCTATAGTGCTACTTTTTCAGTGTTTAAAACTGGGAGTTCTTTTTCCAGTTGACATAGGTAAATAAGTGTGGAAGTAAATATTTTTTACATTATTCAATTAAATAGTATTCTTGTGTCTATCTTGTGACAAGCTTAACAAAATACTTACTAAAAAGTTACAGTTACAAATAACCCAATCAAAAAATGGGCGGAAGCTCTAAATAGACATTTCTCCAAAGAAGACATACAGATGGCCAAAAAGCACATGCAAAGATGCTCAACATCACTAATTATTAGAGAAACGAAAATCAAAACTACAATGAGGTATCACTTCACACTGGTCAGAATGGCCATCATCAAAAAATCTACAAACAATAAATGCTGGAGAGGGTGGGGAGAAAAGGGAACCCTCCTACACTGTTGGTGGGAATGTAAACTGGTGCAGCCACTATGGAGAACAGTATGGAGGTTACTTAAAAAACTAAAAATAGAACTACCATATGACCCAGCAGTCCCACTCCTGGGCATATACCCAGAGAAAACCATAATTCAAAAAGACACATGCACCCCGATGTTCATTGCAGCACTATTTACAATAGCCAGGTCATGGAAGCAACCTAAATGTCCATCAACAGAGGAATGGATAAAGAAGATGTGGTACATATATACAATGGAATATTACTCAGCCATAAAAAAGAACAAAATCATTCCATTTGCAGCAACATGGATGGACCTAGAGATTGTCATACTGAGTGAAGTCAGATAGAGAAAGACAAATAGCATATGATATTGCTTATATGCGGAATCTAAAAAGGGTACAAATGAACTTATTTACAAAACAGAAGTAGAGTCATGGATGTAGAAAACAAATTTATGGTTACCAGGGGTGGGGGGGAGGGATAAACTGAGAGATTGGGATTGACATATACATACTACTACATATAAAATAGGTAACTAATAAGAACCTGCTGTAGAGCACAGGGAACTCTACTGGATACTCTGTAATGGCCTATATGGGAAAAGAATCTAAAAAAAAAAAAAAAAAGAGAGTAGATACATCTATATGTATAGCTGATTCACTTTGCTGTGCACCTGAAACTAACACAAAATTGTAAATCAGCTGTACTCCAATAAAAACTTTTTAAAAAGTTACAGTTTTTTAAAAGGGGAGGGACTAAAAGTTATAATTAAATGTGGCATTTCCTATTTCTTTTGGCTATCGCTAGGTTCTAAGTCATGTTGGAGGCTTGTTAAACATTCCGGTTCTGAGATGGTTTCATTTGATGCGATATTCTCCACTGCACTTTGGATTGGAACGAATAGACTATATTTACACTAAAATATTTTTGCTAAAAATTAACAAGAGTAGATTATCTAATATTTAACAAAAGCAAACACTTTTTACGTCTAGAGGGGGGAATTATTGTCCAAATTACAAAATTTGAAGCAAATTAATTTATAAGAAAATTGCCAACCTGATTTTTTTGTATATGTTGAGATGTAATGATTTATTTTTCAAAAACCCAGATTGTAACTTTAAAAGACTTTTGTCTTAACAGAATACACTGCTCTTAGAAATAGGATGGAAAAGATTGGTTGGTTGATCAGTTGTTGAATACACTTTCTTATAGAAAATTCTAGAAAACCTGTGGGTAAGTGATAATGTGGCCGCTGAATTATGAATTATGATGTTTCCCAACTTGTCTTTTCTAAAGAATTATCCAGGGCATATATTAAAACAACAACAACAACAAAAACACAGATTCCAGGTCCCACCCCAGCCCTCTCCAGGGGAGAGGTAAAGGAAATCTAAATTTTAAACAAGTACACAGGGCTATTCTTATAATCTGGGCAAGTTTGGGAAATACTGGATAATGGGAAAAGTTCTGGCTTTATCATCAGACAGCCTGAACTTGAATACCTGCTAGGCCAGAGCAGAGCTGAATAACCTTTGATGAATTTCTCTGAGCCTCAGTTCCTTCATTCATTTCTTGTGCCAGGGCAGAGCGGGGAGGGGTGCTAAGGGGGACTGGGGACCAAATGAGTTACTGTTTATAAAAGACCTAGCACTGCATCTGCACCCACTCTCTAAACAATGATAATAGTGAAATATCAGTAGTTTCATTTTCTGGAATTTAACAAAGTTGAAATGGATCAAATTTTTCTCCTCTTCAAAGATAGAGCAATGGTTTTAATGCCCACTTCTTATTTTGCCCAAGGATCTAGTTGGTGGAAATGACTGACCAGGGAGATTCTTTTGGCACTTTCCCCTGTACATTTCCCCTGGACATTTTGTCCTGATAAGTGTCATCTCTAATATCTCTAATATCTCATTCTTTACTCTTTTTTTGGCACATAGAATTCTCTGTCATTCCACTGAAGGGGAGAATAAGCCTGATTCATAGGCTAACTATGCTGCTTTAGGCTTTTTTTTCTCTCTAAATAATTTAATTATATCCCAGGGAACATAATTGGCTTTGGTTATAATATAAAAAGTATACCCCAATATAAAAGCATGGAAGTGCGAATAACTTTGTGTCCATCTTCAAATGACTTAAAGTTCCTTAGATCTAATCTAATTCTCACATCTTGGAATCTTCCTATTAATGGAAAATTATTCTTTTAATTAGCTGAGATGACTGGCAATAATGATCAGGCAAAGCCATTTTTTTCTTCTGCAGGCCTCCTAAATGCTAGGGCTGTGTGAAGTTCTTGCCACCAAAGGGTAGTTTTCAAACTTGACTGTAAAGAAGACTCACATGGGGAGTAAGTGAGTGTCAGTTTCTGGTTCCCAGCTCCAAAATTGTGTGCAGTGTTCTGGGGCACTCTAAGGATCTCTCTTTGAAAACCACTGCTCCAGGAATTTGATACATCTCTATTGAATTTAATTCAAATTTTCATTCTTAAAGACAGGTAGAGGTGCCATGACAGATGTCTAGACAGGACTCCACTGCTCCTTTCAAATAAATTCCTTAGCTATCCATCTATTGATGCATCCAACTGCAACAGGCCAGGTGATTGGTAAGGTGCTGGGGGAGAGGGTGTCTCTCTTCCTTGTGGCTATCAGTTTAGCTACTGGGAGTCCTGTTTATGAAGTCTGCCTAAGAGCCTAGCTCCTGACCACACTGGCCGATGTGGTGTGGTATGATTTGATATGATGAGTCACTGCATTTGGGAAGCTGTAGACTTTTTGTACTTTCATTTCCTACCATTGCCTAATGGTAAACATTGAAGCATAACCAGAGGCCTCTAGCCCTTATGTGGTCCCTACAGTAGAGGCTTGTTTGAAAAGGGCAATTATAAGTAATATAGTAACGATTTCTATGAACACCAGAAAAAAAAAAACACTGTAAATACCTCAAAAATGAGAGTGGCACAGTACCAGCCAAAGATGACATACTGTCACTTCTTCCTTGACTCATGAGGGTAGCTGACCTCTGGGGAGACAGAAGGCTTGCAGTGCAGTGCTGGGTACCTGGGACTACAGAGATGGCTGAGGCATAATCTCAACCCTCAGAGAATTTCTAACCAGGGAAGAGAGACAAGATGAATGGCTTGAGCAGGTGTAAACATAGCTGTGACACTCGGCAGAACGGTATAAATGTAACAAGAAAGATCCAAAGCGTTACAGTGGCTCCAGGAGAGAGAGATCACACATCCAGGTGGCTTTTCCCAGAGGAAGCGGCATTTAAGCCAGTCCTGGAAGGAAGGGTAGGAATTTGACAAGTTACAAGGGAAGAGACAATGTCTCTCTTACAGGCCACAGGAACATCTGGAGCAAATGTGCAGAGTGGGAAAGTTGGGATGACATCTGGGGAGCTGGGAGAGGTCCTGATGGGACCTAACAAAATTCCTGTTGGGGAACTGGAAGGTCTGCTACATTTTAGTGGAAGATTAGGCTGGAAAGTTGCGTTTGGTCAAGATCATATCTGAATTTGGACTTTTCCTAGTAGGTGGCAGGGAGTCATTTAAAGGGACTTGAGCAGGAGGGTGACACCATCAGAATTATACTTTAGGAAGCACAGCAGCTGGGTGGAGGAGGATTTGCAGGAGGAAAGGTTATACAGACACACCAGTGAGGAGGCTGTGCAGAGTGAAGAGGAGGAATAATTGACTGAGCGAGAGGGGCTGGGATAGATAATGCAGCAAGTAAACCTATATGGGAGTTGCAGGCAAAGGCAAAGAGGAAAAAATCTTGGGGGCCTATGAACAGGTGGCAACAGTAATAATCTAGGGGAAGGAAGAGAGTCTGGTTTCCAGGGAAATGTGGTACTTTGGGTTTGAGGTGGCAATGGAAAAGGGAGCTGGCCACCAGGAAGAAATGAGTGAGCTGAAGCAGAGACCATGGTTGGGAGTTGGGAACAGTGGTAACTCTCCAAGGGGTGGGCCACTAAAAATGGAGAAGAGGACCCTCATAGTCTATAGGGCAGGGTGTACCTTAAACAGTTGGGAGGAAGAGAAACCCCATAGTAAGGCAAAGAAACATGAATTGGAGACACTGAAGGGACAGGAGAGTGTCAGGGAAACCAGAGAGGAGGACAGTTCAAGAGGGAGGGTGTGGTCTCAGTGTAAGAGACTGCAGAGAGGGAAAATGGGGTTAGGCTGAGGTGGAGGCTCTAGATTCATCTTTGAACAGAGAGTTTAATGAAATCCCTCCAATGTAGGATGATGCCTGAAATCCAGTCTCTCTGGTTCAATACAAAATCAAGATCTCTAAACATTAGGCACCTCCAAAGGTGTCTACTTTCCTGTTCAGTATGAATTAACTTCTTCCACTAACACCACGTAGGACCCTGAATGAGTCACTTACCCTGTCTGGGGGTATGAGTTTTGTCATCTTTAACTTTCCAGTTCAGCGATTCTGTCTGTACCTGTATGAAAATTCTTTTGTAAGCTACACATTACACAAGCCTAAGTCCTATCATGACTGTGTTTGAAGACGGAATGGAACCCAAATTTTACTTTTTGACTTTCTTCTCCTATCACCTATATTTTTTTAAAATTTAAAAATTTTTATTTTTTAAGAAACCCCGAAATAGAACTGGAGGAAAAATCTTCCCTCTCGCTTTTGCCCATAAAGATAGTCTTCCAGTTTTCTACCCAGGCCTTTTCCTAAGCATTGAGGAGGTGCCCAGAAAAATACCAGATGGATATACAAAAACATAATGTCACCAACATTTTCCTAACTAGTAAGGCAGCTATGGAAAGTCTGCCAGCATCAGGTCCCCTGGGGACCTGCAGCCTGGGGCTCGGTGAGGCCTGAAGAGGGTAAGAGCCAAGACCTGGAGCTCGAGGTCTTCGGGGCCGCGGCCCTGAGTGGGCGATTTTCTTTAAAACTCGGGAGCGCTCTTATCCCTTTAAATCCAGGCAACGAGGCGGGCAGGTGGGTATCAGCCAATAACCTTAAAAGATGCGAAAGTGTCAAAGGAGGTACGGTTTATCTTTTACAATAGCGACAGTTATCAGTGACAGGGTTTACAGGAAAAACAGAAGGCAGGGCAAAGAGTAAGGATGCCTCTAATGTGGTAATTAAGTCTGTGTTTTGGACCCAGATTCAACCGAGCTCTGGAGAGTGCGAAGAACAATGTCCGCGGCGTTCCGGGTTCAGCCGGGACTAGCTACTTCGCCTTCACCGGCGCCCTAGCCCCAGCAAGCTGGGCTCTCCGCTCGCCCGCCCCCCACGCTGCCTTGTCCCGGGAGGATGGGCCGTTCGGGCGCCGCCAGGGCGGCAGAGAGCGCAGCGTTTGTCCTGAGCGCCAGGGCTCCTCGCAGCCCGGCGCCCAGGGCGGACGCGAGCCGCAAATCTAAGTGCGCACCGAGCGCGCTCGCAGCCACCGTCCGCCGCCGAGCGGCCCGGGCGCGCCGTCTGCAGACGGCTGGGCTGTGTGCGCGCGCCCGTAGGGTGTGTGCGCGCGCGCCCGTGGCGTGTGTACTCACAAAGGTGTTTGCTAAATCCACTTCCCGGGTGTGCCCTCTACCCCGAGCCGGAACACCCCCAGGCCTGAAGCGGGATCTCGGCAGAGCGGCCGCTGGGGCCAGTTCAAGTTCCCCAGCTCCACGCCGGCGGGCGGGCCGGCTTCTCAGCCCGCGGGGCTGAAGGAGCGCGAGGGCGGGGCGGCAGCGGCCAGCTCGAGACGCGCGTCGCACAGCTGCGGGACAGGTTCCGAGCGCTCTGCGCGTTTCCGGACACTTTGGCCGGCTCGGTATCCGAGACAGAGCGCACGCGGGGCTCGGGGCTGAATGCGCCGCAGCCAAGAGGGGCAGCGGAGCTGGTGCTCTTCTTCTCCGCCTTGGTCTGCAAAAGTGAACTGGAAAACAGCCGCCTAACGCAGCCTCCTCCCTCTTCTCCGGCACCGCAGCTCGGGCTGGGGGTGGGGGGAGCTCCTCCGGGCTGACTGGAGGGGAAGCGGGTGGCCGGACGGCCTCAGCCGCACCTCCTCTGCCTTCCTCACCACCCTAGTCCCCCGGGTTCCACGCCGCATTTCTTTGTTTTGAAAGCACCTCCTCCGCCCAGAGGCTTTTCCCCCGGCGGTCAGACTGTGACGGGGGGGTGGGGCATCGACCCGCGGGCCCCGCCCCCCGTTTAGCCCGGACCCCTCCCCTGTGCTCACCTCCCATCTCCCCTTCCCTCCCCGCTGCGACCCACGAGGCGCGTCCTCACTTGCTGGACATCAAAGGGAGGCAGGGAATTGGAGGGGGAAGTTGAGTAGGCAGGGGGCGCACAGACTCACCCACATTAGGCCAGGCCGGGCGGCCCGCCCCCTCCCCCGGGAACCCCGCCTGAGCCCCGCCCCCCGCGTCACAGCAGTCTGACATTCTCACAACCCTTCGGGAACTCAACCCCAGCGCCCCCGCTACCCCCGTGTCCGCTGAGCGCTCTATTTATGTTTCAGCCCAGTGATTTGCATAGGCCCCGCCCTTGGCCCTAGGTTCCCCTATCGGGGCCCCGCCTCAGCCTCGACGTCACGGTGAAGGCCTCACCTCTTGTGCCCGTACAAGGAGCGGCGGGCCCTAGATGGCAGCGTGGCGTCGCGGCGGCGTGTGCGTGTCGCGCTTCCTTGTGCCGTTTATAGGGTCCTGGCACTTCCGCTGTCGGGTTAGAAGCGGCGCGGTCATGGCGGAGCGCGGACAGCAGCCTCCTCCCGCGAAACGGCTCTGCTGCCGGCCGGGCGGCGGAGGCGGTGGCGGCGGCGGCGGGGCCAGCAGCGGCGGCGGAGGAGCGGGTGGCGGTTACAGCTCTGCCTGTCGGCCGGGCCCGCGGGCGGGCGGCGCGGCGGCGGCGGCGTGCGGGGGCGGCGCAGCGCTGGGGCTGCTGCCGCCGGGCAAGACCCAGAGCCCCGAGTCGCTGCTGGACATCGCGGCGCGCAAGGTGGCTGAGAAGTGGCCGTTCCAGCGCGTGGAGGAGCGCTTTGAGCGCATCCCGGAGCCGGTGCAGCGCCGCATCGTCTACTGGTCCTTCCCCCGCAGCGAGCGGGAGATCTGCATGTACTCGTCCTTCAACACCGGCGGCGGCGCCGCGGGCGGCCCCGGAGAAGACAGCGGCGGCCCCGGCGGCGCGGGCGGCGGCGCGGGCGGCGCAGGCGGCGGCGGCTCCTCGTCCTCGCCGGCCGCC
>NW_021703768.1:48582573-48682090 GCF_005190385.1 Monodon monoceros
GCCGCCGCCGCCGCCGCCGCCGCTGGGGCCGGGGCCCCGTCGGCGGGGGCCGCCGGGTCGGCGGACGGCGGAGACGAGACACGGCTGCCCTTCCGCCGGGGCATCGCGCTGCTGGAGAGCGGCTGCGTCGACAACGTCCTGCAAGTCGGTGAGTCACGGGGCAGTCGCGGGGCCGTCTGTCCGTTCGTCAGTCCCTCGGGGGGGGGGCGCCCGCCCCCTCCCCTCCCCTCCCCTCCCGGCAGCCCCTCAGCCCAGCGCGCGCCCGCACCCCGCCCGGTGCCCTCACCGTCCCGGATAGTCCTCCAGAGCGGAGCGCCCATTTCCTCTCCGCCCTCCCCGCCCCCTGTCTCCCCGGACGGGCCAGCGCGAGGGGGAAATGAATCAGCAGGACGCGCCCCTCCGCGGGGTCCGTGGGGTGGGTGTCGGGTGCCCCCGGCCCGCTCGGTTCCCCGCCCTTCTTCCGGGGAGCACGTCCTGGAGGGCTGCTCGCCTGTTTTGGGGGGTGAATGTGGACAAAGGCACGGGCTGACGGCCGGACTCCGGCGGAGGGTGTCTGTGGCGGGGCCGTGCGGGGCGGGGGAGGGAGCGCGGGCCGCACAGACAATGCCGGCCGGGGCCGAAACGGCGGCCGGGCCGCGCTCTGCGCTCTCCCTCCTCTCTCCCCTTGTCTGTCGCTCGCTCGTCTTTCTTTCTCCTCTTCCCCCCCCTTCTCACCCCCCGCCCCTTCCATTTGAGGGAGGGAAATACATTTTAATGCCACTCAGCTGCCTCTTTTCTCCTGGCTTCGACGGGCTGGCGGCCGCGGAGCTCCGGGGGTCGCTGCGGCGTCTGGACTGGCCCGGGCGAGCTCCGCCGGCCGCCCCGGGATTTAAATGTCCTTTCCTCCGCGCCTCTCCGTCTCGGGGCCGCGCGGCGGGCTGGACCCATATCCTGAGGGACCTCTCCCCGCGAGGACGCCCCCTAATTAAAGGGCGCGAGCAGGGCCGGGAGCGGCTGGTTCTTTCCCGTTCCGGGGGGCAGCGGCGTGCCCGGGGCTCCTGCCGCCGGAGTTCGGTTTGCGCCCGGGGGACCGGGGGTCGTGCTCTGTGCGATCCGTGGGGAGCGGTGACGGGCTTGGCGCTCTCGGCCGGCGGCTGCAGGAGCGTGAGGCGGAGGGGCTCCGCGGCCGCTCCCGCGTCCCTCCCTGCGCGACCGCCTGGCAGCCGGGCACGACCCCGCACTTTGTTCTCATTTTCAGGTTTATTTGTGCCCCTTTCAGTTTTCTGTCACCCTCCGAAAAGGGGAAACCAAACAAAAGAGTCTCTTTATTTCTTTTCGGGGCTTGTAAAGTAGAAGATATTCGACAAAGGCGAGAGTAGGACTTGTGGTTTAAAGCTGCACAGCCCTTCTTTTTCTGACAGACCATGAGAGTTTTCTCAAATACCGAATTTTAAAAGCTTTCCCTGTCCTCCCCCTCCCCCCACCCTCCAGTGTGTTTTTCTGGTCAGATATTTTTTTCAGCTGTAGCGCTGGGGATGTTTTGAGCTGCACGGAAAAGAACAATGCTATAGTGAAACTCCCCTTTCCCCGTATTTTTCTCCTGATTGCAAAACGACGTATTTTCTAACCCCCCCTTCTCATATTGCTGTCTGTTTAAACTGTGGTGGTGAGCACGGTTCCTAATGAATGGGGAGAGGTTTGGAAGCATCACTGCCTCTGATTTTTTATTTAATCTTTTCTTTCCGTAGTCAGTTCCTTTTATCCTTCTCTTTGGGAGTCGGGTGGGGGGCTGGGTGGGGACCCAAGAGAGACTTAAAGTATTTGTTTTAATTCTATCTGGTTACTTTGAATTCTGATGCAATCTGCAAACGTGATTTTCTGCATGGTCATTTATTTGTAAAGGCAGCCCCCAGTGTTGCCTTTTCTAGGTTAGATACCCCTTTTCTTATGTCTAGAGGGGGGTTTAACTTCTGAGGCCATCCGTTCTTTAAAAAAAATCTAATTAACAGCCTTTCAAGTTATTACGCCCCCCCCCCCCTTGTTTCCTGCCTGGTTGAAATGGATTGAAGCACATCTATGGTTTCTCAGTATAACTAGTTTGTGAGTTTTTATGGCTTGGCTGGCAATGCTGAGGTTTTTTTTTCCCCCTTCTGTGCTTGACTCTGCTTGCAAGCAATGAGGAATGACAGGAGAGCACATAGGGAGGGTTTCTTGGCTGATTGCATTTAAGCCAGGAATTCACTGTGAAAATAAAGCCAAGGGACGATAAATAAAAGATGCAATCTTCTCTAGGAGACAGACACACAGCGTGGGCTTTGCCTGCTTTCATTGGTGAAGAGGCCGGGGTGAGTTGTAAAAGAAAATAGTAACTTTCTGAATAGTCCCGGGAGGAGAAGGAGGCCACTGAATGGAGCTGGCAGTGGTTGATGTGAAGTAGATGCTTCTTATATAGTTTGAAGAGTTGACCACCCCTTTGGAAACACTTAACATACGTGCTAAACAAGTGCTGTACAAATTGTGGAAAATATTCTTTTTTCCCTTCTGAGTTCTGCCAATTTCCTTAACTTCCAAGTTGTATTACTTGTTGTGCCAGTCAGCTTAGAGATGGAAGGCTGTTAAATGCCTGGCAGCTGGCACTGAGATAGAAAACTTATGACCAAGATTTTTTTTTCTTGAACAGAGAGAGTGGCTAGATTAACCATCTAATTTAGCTCTAAGTGGTGGTTTGAATTGGAACTAACATGAAGCTTATTTTATAATTTTGTGATTTGAGGTAGAACCCTTTCGCTTCATAACCTGAAATGGAAAAGAACAGAATACTCTGTTGATAGCATCATAAGCAATTTTCTGCTATTGCAAAATTACAAGTTTGTTTGTACAGGAAGTATTCTTTGACTTTTGTAGAGATGACTAAATTATAGATACAATACAGACAATCTAGTTGTTGGACTTTATTTTACACTTACAATGTTGAAGATTATTTAAGGATTGAGGGACTGAGAAATTGGGATTCCCTGGAAATTACACATACTTGCTTAGTTATTTTTCAACTCCTAGATTTTAAGAAAAAGAAATTTAAAGGAAAAAAAATTAAACCTTTGATGTAGCAGCTGTAAGCAATGTTTAATTGGTACAGAGCTGTTCATCAGTTGATTATGGGAAGTTTTGGAGGAAGTGTTGTTGGCTTATTATTGTTAACTAATGATACATGGGGTGGGAGCTATTGCTGAAGGTGCTTGTATGTAAATATTATTGACAACATTCCAGTAATGATTTAGAAGTCACATAAATTTTCCCAAAAATTTTGCCTGGGAGAGAGCAGGCAAATCCCTAATGGGACCTGAAACTTGAATTGTTAAGGAAGAGACAGATATAAGTTACCTGATTTAAAAAAATCTAAAAGTTTCTGTAGGATTGAAAATATGATGAACCAAGTTAAGCAACTAACTGGGGCAAATATTTGCCACATGTTTGACCAAAGGCTGGCAGATAATTCCTAAAAATCGGGGAAAAAAAAGACATGAATAACCTGGTAGAAAAATGGACAACACATTTCAGAAAGAAATGCAAATTATTAATAAATGTATTTATTTTCACTAAGAGAGACACAAAAATGACATGCCATTTTCATCCACCACATTGGCACACAGGTAGACATTACCCAGAATTGATTGAGGAGGTGGGAGAATGGGATGCTGCCTCCCCTGATGTTTGGCACAATCTTTTTGTGTCATTTCTAGGAATTTATTCCATGGATATATTGATATTAGTGCACAGTGATGTTCATTACGGTGAGTGATGCTTATTGCAGTATGGTTTGCAATACTGAAAAGCTGGAATCAAGCTAAATTTCTATCAGAAGTGGCTAAGTAGTACTCAATGGAATACTATGCAACCATGAAAAAACAAAGTATATTTTTATGTACTGACAAGAAGAGGTGACCAGCATATTTCATGTAAAAACAAGTCAATTCTATACTACAAAGCTACAGTAATCAAGACAGTGTGGTACTGGCACAAAAACAGAAAGATAGATCAATGGAACAGGATAGAAAGCCCAGAGATAAACCCACGCACATATGGTCACTTTATTTTTTATAAAGGAGGCAAGAATATGCAATGGAGAAAAGACAGCCTCTTCAGTAAGTGGTGCTTGGAAAACTGGACAGCTACATGTAAAAGAATGAAGTTAGAACATTTCCTAACACCATGCAGAAAAATAAACTCAAAATGGATTAAAGACCTAAATGTAAGGCCAGACACTATCAGACTCTTAGAGGAAAACAGGCAGAACACTCTATGACGTAAATCACAGCAAGATCCTTTTAGACCCACCTCCTAGAGAAATGGAAATAAAAACAAAAATAAACAAATGGGACCTAATGAGACTTAAAAGCTTCTGTACAGCAAAGGAAACCAGAAACAAGACCAAAAGACAACCCTCAGAATGGGAGAAAATATTTGCAAATGAAGCAACTGACAGGATTAATCTCCAAAATTTACAAGCAGCTCATGCAGCTCAATACCAAAAAAACAAACAACCCAATCCAAAAATGGGCAGAAGACCTAAATAGACATTTCTCCAAAGAAGATATACAGATTGCCAACAAACACATGAAAGGATGCTCAACATCACTAATTATTAGGAAAATGCAAATCAAAACTACAGTGAGGTATCACCTCACATCAGTCAGAATGGCCATCATCAAAAAATCTACAAACAATAAATGCTGGAAAGGGTGTGGAGAAAAGGGAACCCCCTTGCACTGTTGGTGGGAATGTAAATTGATACAGCCACTATGGAGAATAGTATGGACGTTCCTTCAAAAACTAAAAATAGAACTACCGTTCGACCCAGCAGTCCCACTACTGGGCATATACCCTGAGAAAGCCATAATTCAAAAAGAGTCATGTACCACAATGTGCATTGCAGTTCTATTTACAATAGCCAGGACATGGAAGCAACCTAAGTGTCCATCGACGGATGAATGGATAAAGAAGATGTGGCACATGTATCCAATGGAATATTACTCAGTCATAAAAAGAAACGAAATTGAGTTATTTGTAGTGAGGTGGATGGATCTAGAGTCTGTCATACAGAGTGAAGTAAGTCAAAAAGAGAAAAATACGGTATGCTAACACATATATATGGAATCTAAAAAAAAAAAAGGTTCTGAAGAACCTAGGGGCAGGACAGGAATAAAGACGCAGATGTAGAGAATGGACTTGAGTACACGGGGAGGGGGAAGGGTAAGCTGGGACAAAGTGAGAGTGTGACATGGACTTATGTATACTACCAAATGTAAAATAGATAGCTAGAGGGAAGCAGCCGCATAGCTCAGGGAGATCAGCTCCGTGCTTTGTGTCCACCTAGAGGGGTGGGATAGAGAGGATGGGAGGGAGACGCAAGAGGGAGGAGATATGGGGATATATGTATATGTATAGCTGATTCACGTTGTTATAAAGCAGAAACTAACACACCATTGTAGAGCAATTATACTCCAATAAAGATGTTAAAAAATAAAATACAAAAAAGAGAAAATTTTAAGCGAAAAAAAATAAAGACAACTCAACAGTTCATGTAGTATGCTGCAATTTCTGTTTAAAACAAAAAAGATGGACTTGCATATAGGTGTATAAAAATGTGGAAAATGTACACAAGCAACCAGTGAATAGTGAGTATCTTTGGAGGAGGGCAGTCAAATGAATGGGCAAGGTTTTGGGGGGAATTTTAATTTTCATTGTTATTATGGTTGGATTTTTCTTAAAACTAGCAGCATATACTTTTGTAATAAGAAACCTTAGGATAGTTATCCTTGTGTTTTTAATTAACACATTTTTTTTGTTTTGGGGTGTGTGTGTGTGTGTGTGTGTGTCCCCTTTCTGAAGAACTGGTGTACACTCAGTTTTTTTTTTTGAAACACCATTTCCTTATTTGTGACTAAACAATCATTTAAAAGCAAGAAATGTCTAAACAAAACTAGAAACTAGTCTTTTGTATAAGGAAGGAGCTAGGTTTTTTTGTTTTTTTCTGGTTACTTTTGGGAGAGAAATTCTGTTTATACTTTGTTAAACATTCTCATGGTCTTTTCAGATTTGTTACTTAAAATTTTATGATTTAGGGGGTAACAAAGCAGTAGAAGGGGATCATTATTAGATTTAAGATGGTTAAAATTTTAATCAGCTAACTTAAGGCTAATTTGTTGGCCTGTGAGTATTTTGATTTTCTTTACAGTCCAGAGATTATTATATAAAGATGTGATTCTAAATGCACTTTGAGAGTTAGGTGTTTTGTTTATTGATGATAATATAGTTAATTGAATGTAATTTTGAGATTAAGGTAATGATATAGAACAAATTTGAATCAGAGCCCTATGCTCGTTCTGTCTTTTGGTTAATGAAAAATTACACAAGAGGAAAAAAAATTGAAACTAGTTGCATGTGTTTTTTTATTGTGGTTCTATCTGAGTTGAGATGTTTGATTTGCTTACAATTGATTCTTGAAAGTATTGAGCATCTCAGATGTGCTCAGCATTGTTCTGAGGGAGTTTCAATTTTAGGTGAAGCAGTCTTGAAATTTTTTATGATACTTGGTTCTCCAGCGGTTAGTATTGGTCCAATGAAGAAATCGAAAGTGTTTGGGAGACAGAATACTTTGCGTAGCCAAAATATTTCAACAATACTGGAAGGTGGAATTGCAGATTTGAATTAAGCAAATATTTCTACTCTTGCTTCAGTCTTTAATTTCCTGCCCTACACACTTGGATTCTGAGTACACCCTGGAATTGAGGAGGAAAAGGCCACCCACATTATTTTAACTGTGCATTGAGTTTCATCCTTTTTGCAGATGAGAGACTTGGATACCTTTCCTTCTTAAAACATCAGGATTCCGTGGAACGTGTTGTCTAAAGAACAATTATTGCAATTAATTGAACAATTAAAGTCAGTGTTGTCTTAAGTATGTCCTGGCCAACTGTTAAGATGTTTATCTGTTTATCCTTGGCTTCTTTTCTTTTCACAATGGGTAATCAGTTACTATCAGTTCCAACTCGAAATGTTTGGTCTGCAAAGATGCAGGGCAGCATGTCTTTTTTTTACTAAGAATCATATTAAGAGTTTACTTAAGAGTGTGTGATTTTAGCTAGTAATATGTTCAGTGAACAGGATGGCAATGAAGGAATGACTGATGCTTTCGTTTAAGAAAGCTGTCCCTTTTAAAAGTTATACGAACGGGCCTGTACTAATTCCAAATGCGTACATGCTTTATATTTTTGTGTTGGAAAATCGGTTTTCTTCAGTGATGCAAAATGAATTTGGTACCTTTATTTTAAGAAGCTTATGTATACATATGATAAGACACATTCGTGTTAGAAATTTTTATAGGGGCCATCATTAAACTTGAACTGCTGTTGACCTTCACCTGTTATATTTAAGAAGACAAATATCCTACAAGAGAAAGCAGATTATAGGTAAGTATAAACATCTTAGAAACAAAGCAGATTATAGGCAACAATTTTTTAAATGGTAATAAACTACATGGAGCCCACAAAACCATTTTCAGTTACCTTTCAGATTACTATTATATAGTTTGAAAAATCATGCTTTCTCGCAATAAAAATGTAATCTAATTTTCTTGGTTTATTAATTTTTTGATGTATGTAAATATTTGGGGATTACTGTAAATTAGAAAACATGAGCTATTTCCTCCTTATAGTGAATGGAAAGACTCATCTCTTTCTGAGAAATCAGTACCAAGTGGTAATTTGGAGAAATATGTTACATAGTCTTGTCCCATGGAAAGAGACTTGTTTCCCAATCCTAGCCAGAGTCTCAAAAATAAAGTGTGTTAGATTTGTTAGAAAAATCTGAGTGTCCTTCCACTTTTTGCTTTCAGTGCCGTGTGTTCTGCTAAGAATTTCCTTTGTACATGGTTTTCAATTCTTTAAAAATAGGATGCTTCCTTTATTTTTTTGATCTAGAAAAGGTAGCCAAAGCAAACTTTGGAGAGAACGCAGTGCAAAAGCTGCTTTTCATTTTGAACTTAAAGATTGACCTTCAGCTGATAGTAAGTGAAGTCTGTTGGAAAAGGGTATGCTAAGTGTTTTATATTTGTGGAATTCTTTAGTGATAATTAGTTTTTTGTCAGCATATGTTACATATATTTATTTATGTGTTTATTTGTAACAAATTTGATGTTCCCAAGTGAGAGAAAAGGAGACAGATGAACCTAGGTATCATTTGAGTATCACTACCCCAAGCGTATTTCAGTGACCTCTGTGTACAGGTGCACTCTTCTGTTTCTTCTTAAATATGCGAATGGATGAGATTCTGTTTTTACACAATACTCTTGCATGATAGTTATTATCTACCTGTAGAGCTCTGAATATTTGTACAGCTCGATTCCAGCTTCTCCCATTTTGCTCATGAGAAAACTGAGGCCCAGACACGTTGAGTAATTTGTCCAGAGAGGCATAGTAAATTGCAAAGTTGAACGTGGAATCTCTGTTTTTCCACTACTCAGGCTGCCTCCTAATTTGCTGGGAATGTTTGGTAAACTTCAGAAAATCTCAGAAATCAGAACAAGCATATAGTGAATGTAAATTGACTATGCTGTTGGAGAGATTATTTGGCTAACATTTCATTGAATGTTATAAAAGTATTTCTAGATAACATTTTAGTTTCAGGCCAGATTCTAATGGCTTCAGTTAAGCAGTGATTCTGGCATGCTTAGTACATGCTAGTATAAAACATTTGTAGACATTTGGAAGCTGTAGAGATGTTCTCTGATGAGATTAAAGTTCAGGAAAAGTTAGTTATGATTGCTAGCTGTATGAAACTCTGTTACAGTTGGTGTGAGTACACATGACTGTATGCATACTTCCTTGTAATACAGAATTTACTAAAAGTTGAAAGTACTACATACACAGGACGATAGAAGTCAATACCCAGTAAGAAATTTGTCTATTCTGAACGTAGTATGTATATGAAAACTTATTCAGTAGTGTCTGTGTTTGACCTGTTTTTGTACATTTTTCAGTGTTTGTCAGTGTCACCCCACCCTCATCGCTAGTAACTAGTACTATATACATAACCCTTAGGTACACTTCTTTCACGTAATTGATGTGGCCTTAAAGCTTTATTAACATCTCTTTATAAAGACCTTGTATTATTTCGGGGTTTTCTTTATTGTACTGAGCATGATTTACAGTGAGCCTCTTAATACTGCTGTAACAGCATTTCCAGTCAACACTTTCAGAGCACCTAACCATGTGCCAGATACTGCTCCAAGTACTTTATATTTCTTAACGGCCCTATGAGTTAGGTACTTTTATTATTTTCATTTCACAGATGAGATAACTGAAGCATAGGGAAAAAGCGCAAGTAACTTTTGCCCAAGGTCACACAGTGTGGTAAATTATGGAGCCAGACACAGCCTCTCTGGGCTGGTACTCTTACCCTCTAAATAATATTACTTGTGATGTGTCATCGTTAACTATTCTAGAAAGTTCATCTTCATGTTTATAGTCTCTTGGTACTTTTTAGGGTAATTTTTCACAGCCAGAATTTTAAATTGTGATCAGAGCTATGATTTTTAACATGTATTTTAAAAATTTGATTTGAAAAACTGCACTTTAAAAATACCTTTTGTGGGACCTACTGTATAGCATAGGGAACTCTGCTCAATGTTATGTAGCAGCCTGGATGGAAGGGGAGTCTGGGGGAAAATGGATATATGTATATTTATGGCTGAGTCGCTTTGCTGTGCACCTGAAACTATCACAACATTGTCAATCGGTTATACTCCAATATAAAACAAAAAGTTTAAAAAAGTGCCTTTTTGTGAACGAACTTCAGCTTTGGAAGATGGTTGTGTGTGGTGATTTTGATCATTCATCAGACATTTTTAACTTTTGAAAGAGGAGTAACTTGCATGTTAGATCTAATTGCAATATATATGTCGCATATATACATTTATCTTGTACAACTTTTTGAATGTTATGATTGAAAATTATACTATTTCTTGTGCTGAGAAAAAGATTTAATTTTCTTTGAAAGAGATAGGTAATTGGAAGGATGCAGTAGAACCCGTCAGTACATCTAAACTCTTACCAACTGAAAAAGCTGATCAGATAAATTGGAAGCTCATTTAGTGAATTAGTGCGCTTCACGTTCAGGTGACTCACTGCCTGGTCCTACGTTATTTAACAGTCTGTTTACTTAAAGCATTTTTCATTGTTAATTGGTGTCAGATCTCTAAGGTTAGAAGGTATTATGGAAAATAATGTAAGAAGATAGTACATAGAATGAGTCCACAGAAGCAAGATTTAAATTCTCTTAATTACGTTAGTACAATTTAGAATGCTACATGTGCCATGTTGTAGCTGTTAAATATTTGCTGACGGTGATCAGTATTTTTATAAATGAAGTATAGGTATTTTATCATTTCACTGTAAAGGGCAGAGCCTGGAGCCTCTTCTGGTGTTACTGTTGGTCTTTTGGTAAAGGCTGGCAGAAGTTGAAGGTAGCACTGTAGTATTTGGTTACGTTGAACCTTTGTTCCTGCTACTGCTTTATATTAACTCATTTCTACAAAGAAGATGGTCATGATTTTAATAAATATTTGTCGTAAAATAAACTGCTAAAACACAAATACCAGAAGTTTGTAATCAGATGTATGTGAGAGAGGACTTTTTAAAAAAATAAGTTTACCTTATTTCTTTAGGACTTTGTTTTTTAATTTAATTTTTTAATTTTTAATTTTTTTTTGTCCATGCGGTGGGATTGAACCTGGGCCTTCAGCAGTGGAAACACTGAGTCCCAACCACTGGACCTCCAGGGAAGTCCCGGACTTTGTTTTTTTTTTTTTTTTTTTTTTTGCGGTACGCGGGCCTTTCGCTGTTGTGGCCTCTCCCATTGTGGAGCACAGGCTCCTGACACGCAGGCTCAGTGGCCATGGCTCATGGGCCTAGCTGCCCCGCGGCATATGGGATCTTCCAGGACCGGGGCACGAACCCGTGTCCCCTGCATCAGCAGGCGGACTCTCAACCACTGCGCCACCAGGGAAGCCCCAGACTTTGTTTTTTTTTAAAGCATTCTTCAAGTTTCCTTAGCACTTAGGATTTTGAACTCCTGACACCATATTCTAGTTCTCTTTTGCTTCTCTCCTACAATTATCACCTGTGTAATTTTTGTCTTATATTTTCTCTAGACAGTGGTAAAGCTGAGGACTGAAATGACCAATGGCTGCTTTGTGATGATGGCAGAATCAAGTGAGACTTGAGGATAGGAGTGAAGGGAGCCTCTGAACCTAACCTGCCTCAGAGCTCAAGTATCTTTCTTCTTTTCCCTCCTTCTCTAATGCCCATGCTTTTTCCCTTCCTTTCTTGGACACGGGGGAATGGAGTGGGGGAGTGAGGAATAGTAGAGAGTGGTAGGGAAAAAGGCAAGAAATCGGAAGAGGTAGGAAATACCAACCAAGAGATTGTGTTCCATTCCTTTCTTTCCCAGCCACTGTCCCCTTCCCTTCAACCTCCCTTGATTTAGGGAAATAAAGCTGAGGTCACAAGGACCTGTGTGTTCCAGCTGCTGCTTGGCTGCTATTTTTAGCCTGGCCCTCCATCAGGCTGGCACTAGGCCATGATGGCATAGGGCCAGCATGTTGTGGGACTGCTTGGCAAATGTCAAAAACTTTTCAGTTATTAAACAGAACTAATTTTTGTATATATTCTGTGTTATGATATTCTACTTACCTCTACTTTTTCGAAGTGGGATGTGCATTTTTTAAGAAAGGATTGATTTTTGATAGTAGTCATCATACTGTGATAACTATTTTAGATAGGAGAAAGATTTCAGAATTGCCTTATCAGGTCAGACATATATCCTGCTCAATAATTTTGGTTTTGTGGTGGCACCAAGAGGTGTGAGATTTGCCTGATTAATTTAAAATGCCTTGGGCATCTTTAAAATTGCCATTCCTGTTGAAGTTGTAGAGTCTGAATTGGTTTATATAATTATAGGTGTCATTAGACATTTAAAAAAAACACATGTACTTTTTTTTTTTACAGTTGTCAGTGTTCTCTTTGCTAACACAGTTGTGTGTGTTTAGGTTTGGTTAATGCTGTAAGAACATGTTTAGCAAATAAAAAGCTTACTATTTATTCTAGTAGGGCGTATAGGTGGGTTTTGGTTGAAGTAGCAGCATCTGGGTCTAGATTCTGTATACCCTAGAGCCAGTATTATGTGGAGTGTATTTGCAAACTGAGTTTTAAACTTCTGGATGCACATGTGAATTTAAGAATTTACTTGATTATCAGTTGTACTCAAAATGAAAAATATGTTGTATTTGTTCTTGTATAATTTTGGAAAGAAGTGAAAAGAATGCCACAGTGTGAATCTGTAGTATGTTTGGAAGGAACTTTGGTAAAAAGAACAGTATTTATATTCTTTCCATAGTGGTACATAAAAAAGCTGAGGGTATGTTAGGGATGATTTTCAGTGTACAGTGGACCACGCTGAATGTGAATAGAAACAGGGATGATGATGATATTCATTTACTCGATGAATTGTGGTGTAATGTACTTAGATCTGTTGGATGTCAGGATAATATTTAGCTAGTGCATTGATGTGATGCCCTTCTTAAGGTAACAAAATAATTGGCCAAAATAACTAGGAATAGAATCAAATTGATTTTTTTTCACTTTGTCTTTAAGGTAGTTATTGGACAAATTTTGCTGCCTTCACTTTTTGAAATAAAGCTTAAGGTGAGGGATTTACTGAAAGGTGACTTGCTGGTCTAATGGCTTAGAGAAGGCAGATGTTTCAGAGTTAATTTAAATTTTTACATCTTAAAATGAGATGCTTCCATTTGGATAAGAGCAAGTTGGGCAGCTTACTCTTGCTGATCCAAGAATATTTTTGTTTCTTAGAGTGAAAACAAAAATTTCATTAGGGAATATAATCAGAATGTCTTGGGGATGGAGTACCGAGTACATTGAACTATATCACAGTGTATTAATTATACCATGTGGTGTCTTTCTGCAGTTAGAGGTTATGGTAGGTGTATTTTCCAAAAGTGGCTTGGAGATAGATCCACTGATATATCTATGTATGTTTCTGTAGATAGGGGTGTGTGTGTGTGTGTGTGTGTGTGCACACATATATATATATTTATAATATGATGCTTAGAACATTATAATTTACTGGATGGTAGTAGGTAAGTGACTATCTTATGGATCCTTAATGTAATTTAGATTTCATTTAGGTTAGTCATGTAAATTATGTCAGCTCCAGTTTAACTAATAAGCTTGATTAAAACCAAAGCCCAGATGGTAGTTTGACTAGTGCTGTTATAAGCAAAGTGCTCAAATGATGTTCCTTATTGGAACTTGTCAGAGCAGTTTCTTTGCAGTTTTTGTGGATCTCTCTTAGCAACTTATTAAAAAGGCATTTTGTCTAAGCTGTTTCATTAAATAGCAAGAAATTCCAGAGTATTGGATAGTATTGCATTTTTGCTTTCAATAAGAACTATTGCAATGGAGAAAATTTTTTTTTGAAACTCTTTATTCATTTTAACAATTTGTGAAATAATGCTTTTATTTTAAAATGGACAGATTTTTAAAAAAATTCTGTTTCAGGGCTTCCCTGGTGGCGCAGTGGTTGAAAGTCTGCCTGCCGATGCAGGGGACGTGGGTTCGTGCCCCGGTCTGGGAAGATCCCACATGCCGCGGAGCAGCTGGGCCTGTGAGCCATGGCCGCTGAGCCTGCGCGTCCGGAGCCTGTGCTCCGCAACGGGAGAGGCCACAATAGTGAGAGGCCCGCGTACCGCAAAAAAAAAAAAAAAAGAAAAAAAATTCTGTTTCAACAGTAATGTAAGTTTCATCCATCATTTTTCATGCTCATTTATTTTCCAGAATTCATTTTCATAGTTTATAATTTTAGATGTGTTAGAAAAAAAATTGGTGATGTAAGAGCCAGTGACTGAGTTTATTCAAAATTCAATGTATGTATTAGGTCTGAATTTGCATTAGCTCATAGCTTAGCAGTGGCATTGTCTTTTGATTTTGATAAATCACGAGACTTCAGAGTTCTTGTGCTCTTGTATGAAGTTTATTTTTTGACACATAAGGATATGGTTTGTATTTTTTAAACCTTGTAACTGTGTGTATGTGTTGTGTGTGAACGCCTGTTTGTGCGCCTGCGTGCATATGCGTGCGTGTTGGGGTCTTGGGAAGGAATGGTGGTAAAGATGGGCTAAGTGGTGGTGGGTTAAGGCCAGAAAAGCACAAAAAATTCAAGTAGCCATGTTCAGATATAGAGAGTCCCTTTCCTCCTCCCTTTTCCGGAATTTATATTTCACTGGGCTGCTTATTTAATGTTACAAAAACTGTATTTTTTACTTACTCTCCCCCCCCCCCCATTCTTCCTGTTAAAGATAGTAACAATTCAGGGCTTCCCTGGTGGCGCAGTGGTTGAGAGTCCGCCTGCCGATGCAGGGGACATGGGTTCGTGCCCCGGTCCGGGAAGATCCCACATGCCGCGGAGCGGCTGGGCCCGTGAGCCATGGCTGCTGAGCCTGCGCGTCCGGAGCCTGTGCTCTGCAACGGGAGAGGCCACAACAGTGAGAGGCCCGCGTACAGCAAAAAAAAAAAAGATAGTAACAATTCAGAATGTAATGTATGTAGTGTATAATGGCCAACTTATGGTGGTTTTATGGATAGATTGGCTATTGCATCTCTAAAAGGCTAGTTTTTAAAATTTACTCCTTGAGTTGCAGTTCCCCTCTTTGATCCTTTACAGTTGTGGAGCAACTAGTTTTCTCTTTACTTTTGATTTGCCTTTTTAATTTTTAGAATTGAGCTTTGAACCTGGCTCTTTCAAGAAGCCTAATTTATTATTTAATGTAGAAAATTCTATGTCTTGACTCTTTCAATAAGCCTTACCCAGGAAATCTAGAACCGTCATACCGTTTTTAAAAAAGATATAATAGTAAATCAAGTTCATAAGTATACTCTGGTTTTTTCCTCAGTGAGGGTGGGTAGACCTTCTGACATTCTGCAAGGGGCTGTTGTAAAGACTGACACTGGCCTGTCTGATTCATGGCCCTTTCCAAACTTGAGAACACAGCTGTGGAACTCATCTTTAATGTGAAAATTGGAGAAAATGAGGGATTGTTTCTTATGAGAAATTGCAGTGTGTAGGATTGTAGATTTCTAAGCATCTTTTATAGAGGGGAGCAATAGTTAGGCTATCAAACAACTCAGAATATGAAGTGCTAACAAATAAATGTAAAAATATTCTGCTATATACTGTTCTTTTAAATAACTTTATTTATTTACTTTTTAATATTTATTTATTTGGCTGTACTGGGTCTTAGTTGTGGCACGCGGGATCTTCATTGCAGCATGCGGGGCTTTTAGTTGCAGCATGCGGGATCTAGTTCCCTGACCAGGGATCGAACTTGGCCCCCCTGCATTGGGAGCACAGAGTCTTAACCACTGGACCACCAGGGAAGTCCCTGCCGTATACTGTTATAGGGTCATTTTGAGTTTGCTATTGTTTAGTATAGTAGATATTTCTAGTCTTGTTTTTTGGGGTGAGAATCACAGAGTGTTTAAATAAAAAGTCCCTTTTTGGAGTTGAAAGATAAATCTGCTAGAGTGAAAAAAAATACTGGTAAATTTTAAATCCAGGACAGCCAACTATTAATAGTGTCAGTGCAGTGTGTGTATAGTAGACATTGAAATGTCCCTTGAATGAATGGTAGGCTTAGATTATATGTCAGTATTTGTGTGTACCTGTATGAAATTCTCTTAGTTGAAAAAAAATAGCTCCAAGTTCCAATTTCTGTTTGATTTTCTAAATCTGAGTTGTCTCTTAGGAGGTATTTTGAATAGGAATATGACCACAAGATAGGAAGGTTGGTTTTTGAGACTTTCTTTTATTACCAGCAGTACATTTATACAAATACCATGTAAGGTTTCTTTCTTCTTTTTCTTATTTGAGGGCACTTTTTCCTTCGAACTTGTTAACAGCATCAGCATCAGCCAAAAAACTATTCTGAAAAAGCAGTTTATTTATTAGATGGTTCCGGCGTCTACTCAGAAAATAATTTGGGCATTCCTGTGTAGAACAGTACTTTTGGGTTACCAAAGCAAATAACTTTGAATTTTAAATACCTTCGAGTGATTAAGAGATTGCTTTTTCCTTTTATTTGATACTTCAATTTTTTTTTTAAACAAGTTCATTGGAGCACTTAAAAAAAATTAATTAATTAATTAATTTTTGGCTGTGTTGAGTCTTTGTTTCTGTGCGAGGGCTTTCTCTAGTTGCGGAGAGCGGGGGCCACTCTTCATCGCGATGCGCGGGCCTCTCACTGTCGCGGCCTCTCTTGTTGCAGAGCACAGGCTCCGGACGTGCAGGCTCAGCGGCCATGGCTCACGGGCCCAGCCGCTCCGCGGCATGTGGGATCTTCCCAGACCGGGGCATGAACCCATGTCCCCTGCATCGGCGGGCGGACTCTCAACCACTGCGCCACCAGGGAACCCCTCAAGTTAAATTTTAAGAACTTAATATGAACTGAAATTTTGGTTGTGTATTTTTTTCAATTCTATTTTTGGGTGATCTCATATATCATTGCCCTTGAAAGCTGTGCTGATGTGACCTGGATGACCTACTCCACACTCTTTTATAACTATCCAGTGAAAGGCCTGTTAATGGCCTTTGTATACTTCTAATATGTACCACAGAGCTTTTCATTTTCTTGTATGTGCTCTTCTCATGTGTGTACATGTGTTAAGAGTGGGCTTCATGTATTTGTTAAGAGTGTTATAATCAGCTTGTGAACTTTGGACAGGCAAGGATCAGCTCTTATGATATGTATTGCAGGCAGGATGATGTTGCCTGTGCTCTCCCTGTGCAGAACCTTCAGTGGCTTCCCTTTGTTCAGAGGACAGAATTCATGGGTGTGCAAGGCCTAGCGTGGTCCAGCCTGGTCCCTCAGGTGCCTTTTGCACACTGTTCTCCCTTGCCCTTCACTGCCTTTGCCCATGTTCTTTTTTTCTGCTTGGAATGCTCTTCTTTGCCTGATTCATGCCTTAATTGTCAGCTTGGCTTAGAGAAAGCTCCTGGCAAAGGGTTCTCTCCTTTGTAACCCTAATCATAGTTTCCTATGTGAATTTTTTGTCTCCCCCATTAGACTGTATGTGTGTATGTCTATATGTATATATTTTCATATTCACAGTCCCAATAAAGCCCTTTGCACATAGTTGACTCTCAAAAAAAGTTTGTTGAATAAATGGATGAAGGCAGTGGTGTTTTACTTGGGAAATATTTTTCTGACTCCTGGAAGAGGCAGTGCTTTTACTCAGTGGCTCGATCTACTAGCTGTCTCACACCTGTCCCACAAAGAATATGTCAGTTTGAAAAACGTAGTCTGGTTTTACGTTTGTGGCCTCTTTTGGCCACTCCCAGACTACCCAAAGGTACTTTTTCATTTGTTTCTGCTGTTAGAGGGACTTCCTTAGAAGAGTTTGAGAAGCTCCCTAATCAAGGTCAATTGTATTGGTATGGGGGTTTATATAACGTGGATTGAGAAATTCAGTTTGTCATACATAAGTTACCTGGAAAAAAAACAAACAGCCGAAGGTTTTGAGAGGATGGTAGGGTGTGTCGTTAGAGCAGGAGACTCACCCACGCTTGTAGGCCAGTTCTCTTCTTCAGTCTTTTTCTCAGTTCTCTTGCATGAGAAGCTGTGTTCCATCTTGGTGGGCAGGGCACTGGCCTTGAACGGAGCTCACATGCAGGGTCACTGTGGGCCACACAGCAGGTCTGCATGCAGCATCTTTTTCTGTTCGTTATTCTGTGCGTTCTTGCCCGTGCTTGAGCTATTTCTCTTTCAATTTTTTTTGTCCTGTTATCTTTGAGTTAATCGAACTCAAAAGGAGCAGGCTAGAATGATGCATGTAAGAAATATCAAACAAGTATCTGCCACTTGAAGTTATTTCTGTCCCATTAAAGTGATCTTAGACAAACTTGAACTTTTTTCAGTATGTTGTTTGGGGTGGGGTTGGGGGTCAACTCTTATTTGAAACTTGTGTTCATTTGCTGTTTTATGTAGTTGCAGCTCATAATGTCGTCCACTTTTGGATCAGCAGTTCCGTGCTTTACAAGCATGATCTCCAGCCCTCATAACAACTTTGGGAAGAAGGTATTCTCTTCGTTCTGTGGCTGAGGAAACTGAGACATGAGGTGGCTAAGTCACTTGTGCAGGAGCACCCAGTGGGTCTTTGCTAGATGTCTTCTCAAGTGGGATTTTTTTCACTGACCCACCTTCTTTCTAAGCGTTGCTAAGGGCAGCTTCTCTGCCTGTCTGTGCATGAAGGAAACCATCCAGAGACCTCCTTGGTCTGTAACACCACTCAAAATCAGCTCCGACCTTTGAAAAATGTTCCATGATTTCTGGAATGTGCTATGTTTTATTTTTTTCTCCTTGATAGTAGAAATGGTCTGATCCATAGTATCTTCTTGCTTCTTGGAGCTGATACTATACTAAGTTAAGTATGAATTTTTTCTTTGCTGAGCTTTAAAAAAAAGAGTTTCAGTCACAGTATTTGATGACATTAATAGTTTGGCTTGAAACAGTAACATTTTTTCTTTCATCAGTTCCTTGATTTTAGTGGGAGACTTGGGGGCCATGGATATAGGAGATACTTCAAAGAGAAGTTTAGTATAATAGAAGCTGGTGAGGCTGCTGAGGTGCACACAGCAGTGTTACTAGAAGGCAGTTTCAAGTGCTGGTGGGTTGTGTTAGCAGCCCTGTTGATGGAGAGATTTAGCAGTTTGCTGAAGTACGGGGACATTCTCTTCTTATTACTAAATTATAGCCTGAAGACCTGTGTAACTCTTAGAGCAAGCCTTAAAATTTTCTTTCCTGCTTTTGTTTTTAGGAAGCTCCTCTGTTTGCAGGTGAGGAAAGATTAGATATGTCTTTCGAGGCAACATCCAGGATCTTTCCCTTCTCCCGTTCCCTCCTGTGTGTAACCATGAGACTATATAAAGGAATATTTCTGGAGGCTATTTAATCCACTAGCCTGAGATGCCAAGACCTGTATTTTTTCAGTTGAGAGTAGGTAGTGTAAGGGTGTGCAACCTGACTGACTAATAGAAGATAGGAAATAAAGTCAGGACACTATCCTTCCTTGTAAGACATGGATTATTAGATTTGCCTTCTTCTGACCTCATTCCTGCTGCCCCCATAGCCTCTCCTTGACTTAGTGAACTGCCTGTGGGTTCAACTTTCATTCTATAGCTGGGTGTATCTGCAGCAATTATAGCTTACTATGTAGACTGGTCACAAGCTAAAAGTTTAGTAAATCTTATGTAACTTGTCATAGTTTTAGCACTTTAACTTATTTGAGGTATATGTTTTGATTATCTGATTTACAAAAGTACCATATAAAAGTCCACCTATGCTGTATAATTGCTGAAATACTGAGTAGCTCTGCTTAATTATGACCAAGTTATAGGATGAGTACTCTCTAGAGTGAATGGTTCAAAATGAAATAACTATATGCCTAAAGTGTGATGTGACACCAGATGTGTTTAAGCCCCAAAGGTATGTAATTATCTCACTACTCTTGCACATACACACAAGTATATTTATGCTTATGGCAAGAGTTTTATATGCAAAAGAAACCACTTTCTGATAAGTGAAGGAACAGTCCATTATTTTTGAGGGGCTCAGAGATTGTTTGATATTAGAGGCACCATTTCAATCTCCTTGTATTTCTTTAGGGTATAATTTAAATTCATACATCACTGGATTCTAGAGTAAACTGGTATCAAACTGTAAATTTCAAATATTAAGGATAATTTAGGGAGTTTCTCAAAGTACCATGTTTATGATTTATAGTCTGCCTCTGTACCCAGAGACTTGTTATATACCCCATTCTTAGAGTCTTATTTTGATCATCAGTTGTAATAATTAAAGGTAATAAATGTTGTACTGTGGCTTCCTACTGAAAATAACTTTTGTAGTCTACTTAAATTTTTAATTTTGTATGCAGGTTATCTGTTTGGTCTCTTTCTATAGATCATGAAGAATTAAAGGTAGTACCTCAAGCTGATTTGTCCTTTCTATTTTTCTTTTTTTAAATAAACTTATTTATTTTTGGCTGCGTTGGGTCTTTATTGCTGTGCGCGGGCTTTCTCTAGTTGCCGCGAGTGGGGGCTACTCTTCGTTGCGGCGCGCGGGCTTCTCATTGTGGTGGCTTCTCTTGTTGCGGAGCATGGGCTCTAGGCCACGGGCTTCAGTTGTTGTGGCTCGCGGGCTCTAGAGCACAGGCTCAGTAGTTATGGTGCATGGGCTTAGTTGCTCCGCAGCATGTGGGATCTTCCTGGACCAGGGCTCGAACCTGTGTCCCTTGCGTTGGCAGGCAATCGGATTCTTAACCACTGCACCACCAGGGAAGTCCTGTCCTTTCTATTTTTAATTCAGTATTAAAATAATGTTTTAATCACATTAAAAATGTGACTTAATATTTTTTGTTTATCACAAGTCTGCTGTGCTGTTATTGAATAAAGTGATCAGGTTATATTAGTTTCCCCTGTCAAAGGACCAGATACTTCAGTTTGGGGGTTTGGTTGGTAGTTATGACTTAGCTTCCTGTTCACAAACACAGGAGATGACAATTCATTCCTTAGCTTCAGGACTGGTGGAGACCCATAGTGGCTGCTAGGGCTTCCCTTGGGCTAGAGAAAGGAGAGTTGAGATACTGCCAGCGTTGGGACTCCAAGTAAAATAACAGTGATGGTAGCTTACCTGTTCACAATGTAATTCTCTTGAGAGGCTCTTCTTTTTTTTTTTTTAATACAATATTAAGTGGCAGGAGCCAAATGTTAACATAGTTTTGTAACTGTCTGAGATCAGTACAAACATTTGAAGCTTTAACTTCTTAAAAAATATAGTTCACAAGTAATTTGTGAAAACAGCATAGTAGAGCACTGCCACTATGCTAAGTATCAATATGTCCAGTAAAGAGACTGGTGAACTTCTATTCATCTATATTTGTGCTGTCTGATGTGGTAGCATTTGAAATGTGGCTAGCCTGAATTGTGATGTGCTGGAAGTGTAACGCATGCAACAGAATTTGAAGACTTAGTGCAATAAAAAGAATGTAAAATATATCATTAAGGGCTTCCCTGGTGGCGCAGTGGTTCAGAGTCCGCCTGCCGATGCAGGGGACACGTTAGTGCCCTGGTCCAGGAAGATCCCACATGCCGTGGAGTGGCTGGGCCCGTGAGCCATGGCCACTGAGCCTGTGCGTCCGGAGCCTGTGCTCCGCAGCGGGAGAGACCACAACAGTGAGAGGCCTGTGTACCGCAAAAAAAAAAAAAAAAAAAAAAATACATATATATATATATATATATATCATTAATAATTTGTTGAAATGAAAATATTTTGGGTATTGTGGGTTAAATGGAGTGTATTAATTTAAATCAATTTCACTTGTTTCTTTTTACCTTTTTTAAAGTGGTTACTAGAAAATTTTAAATTACATTTGTGGCTCACATTTTTCTATTAGTGCTGGTCTGTAAACCCTTTGGTCTCATAATAAGTTTTTTTTGTTTGTTTCTGCACACAGTTCGGCTATGATTTGGTTGCATACTTGATTTTAACTTTTTGCCAACATAAATCTAAACACCGTATAGTGATTCTTAAACCTTGGTTCCAAGACACTGTACTTTAATTGCCCTTCAAATTATTTGGGACTGTTGTTCAGTCTTAAATTTCTACGGTAGAAGAACCATCTGCCAACTGATTGTTTTCTACTTTGAGATTTCATTGGCTAAGTTATTTCCAATAATCAGAGTCTATATCGATGTTTTCTTTATAGAAAAGTTCAGTGGATTCGTTCTGCTATTTAAAATTGAGATTTTATTTCTTGGTAAGGTATAAAGTAAGTGCTAAAATTCTGTTTTCTTTTAAAAACCATTCCTTAGAAACCTATTGGCCTCTGTAATAATGTAAGGAAACTATCTTAAAAGTTTGTTTTTTTTCATATGAAGGCAGGAGGGTGGGATTTCCTTGAATTTCACAGCGTGTTTTGGATTTTATTGTCAAATGAAAAAAGGCAGTGATGGTTGCACATGTCTGTGAATATAATAAAAATCATCAAATTGTATACTTTAAATGGGTGAATTGTATGTATGGTATGTGAATTATATCTCAATAAAGGTGTTAAAAAAACAACAACAACAAAAAAAAAGGCAGACCAACTAAAGATGGCCAGTTCTTTGTTTTGTCTGTTGTAGAAGTTTTCAGAGTGTGGTCCCTTGTTCAGTAGTGTCAGCATCACCTGGGAATTTCTTAGAAATGCACATTCCTGGCTCCACTTCAGATATACTGGCTCGGAAACTCTGGAAGTGGGGCCCAGCATCTGGGTTTTAATAAAAGCTCCTCAGGTGATTCTGATACATGCAGAACCACTGGCTTAATATACTCCTTAGGGTCCACCCAAGAAAAGGGAAACCACTCTTAAGTTTTAAAAATAGGAATTCAGTTCAGGGGGTTGGTTACACAGATGATGGAGGAGCTGAGACAGCAGGACAGGATGGTGAAGCAGCCTAGAGATTAACAGCAAGGGGAGGAGAACAGTGTCGCTAATGGTAGGGTTATGGGAGCCCGGCAGCCAGAGTTACTCTGAGGAGATTGGAATCTCCTAGTAGTAGCAAGAGCCATGAAAGAAATACAGCCACTGCTGGGAACACTTCCTGAAGTAGAGAAGGAGGGGACAGAAATATCCTGGCTCCATTGTTCCTCCCACCTGCCCATTCTCCGCCAGTGTTTCCCAAAGACTGAACCCAGAGAAAAGCCAACTGACCTAGCTAGGAGCCTGAGAAATGATGTCTGCAGTGATCAACTCTCCTGAGATAAAGAGCTCTCATTGATCTGTGGGAATAGGCCCATGACTGGCACATCTGGTATTTACACTTTAAAACAAAATAATACTTTGACATAATTTTAAAAATTTAAAGGCATTTTAATACCAAAAAACAATCTCAGGATAGAGGATAATCTTCTTAATGGAATAAATTTAGCTTTATAAAAACGAAACTGTCCTTTTGTAATTTCCCTGTTGGCCAGGCAAGTCTTTTCAGGGACCAGTATCTGTGAGTGTGGGAAATGTTACCTTAAACATTTGAAAGACTTTTTATTATCTGTTTAACTCAGGAGTTACCAAGCTGTCCTCGGTTGTTAGTGTCTCCTTGGGGCAGCTATGGGAAGTTTGTTTCCTCAGTTTCTCTGCCAACTTTTCCTGGAATAGTTTGGATGTTTTCCTTTTCATATTTTTTCTTTCACTTGTTGCCTAAAGCTTAGTTTGCCTTTTTGTATGTCCTATTTGCCTCCAGTATTTAAAAATCCACCCCCCCTTAATTTTCCAGTGTTCTTTCTTCTTTATTGTTTCAACTGTAAGTAAACTGTGGCTGATGGGAGAAGGGTAATTACAATGAGACATCTCTAACAAGGAGAATTCAAGTTGTAGATTTTCTAAGTATAGGTAGAAATAGTGTCTTGGACCTTTTAAACTCTTAAAAGGATCCTGAATATCCCCTCAGAATCTCTACAAAAAGTCATGCATTTCCTCATCCTTCTAAATTAATTTTTTTCCCAGACACCAGTATTTAACTGCTCTTATTTGAAACAGTATTGTTTTGTAGTATTTATAACAAATGGAAGCTATGAAGCTAACAGTTTTCCTCCTTGAGGGGGACTGTGTTCTGAATTCCAGTTGACTGGCTGTCTTAGAATTCAGTTGTGTTTAATGGTCCAAAATAAAATCTAATATTTATGAATGCAGATGGGTCTGGAATATATATATTTTTCTTATATTTGAAAGATCTGTGCTTTCATTCACTAACTTTCTTATGTTCACATTCCATAAATTAAGAAAAAAGTTGTAGAAAGTGAGGAACTGGTATAGTTTTCACTTCACTTGTAAGTTTTTATAATAGGGAATGCTGCCATTAAAAACTTGGAAATGGAGCAGTTGTGTTTCATGAGGTTTGATGGAAGACTGGAGCTGTTTTGTATGCAAGGTGCTGATCTGGATGCTATAGAGCAGAGCTTCCAACCTCTTTCCCCTCATACCACACAGAAAAAAATACTCTGTACAGTACACTGGGGTAGGAGATTTCTAACAGAAAAGCTGCTGCTGGGCTGGTGGGTGAAGACCACTGGCCTGGGGGCTGGCAGCCCCACCTGCCTGCTCCAAGAGCTGAGGTATCAATATCTCACAACTTTCAGCTCTCATACTGGGAAGCTCTGCTATATGGAGGGCATGCAAGGGGTAAAGAATCTTAGTCACCTGAGGAGCTCAGTACTTGCAACTTACAACACAAGCATGTGGTGCTAGGTAATAGTATTGGGTTGGTGAAATAGTATGGGGTTGGTGAAATGCTAGGGAGGCATAGGAGAGGTTAGTTCTGGTGAGGTAGAAGGGATCTAGCAGAGGCTCTGTGGGGCATGGAAGGCATTCTATCCAGAGGGATTATCCTGTGCAAAGGTATGGAGGGACCAAAGGGCAAAGAAAGTTTGGAGGAGTGCCAAGGATTTCTGATGCGGTTGGGGTGCAAGATTTGGGGATGTAAGTAGGAAAGCAGTATGTTGGGAGCTCCTGTTAAGGAAGTAGGCAGGGGTTGACTTCAGGAAGAAAGGCCTGTGTGTCGTGGAATGGACTCGTGACCTTGGGCACCTTGGATAGTGACAAGATCTGACACCTCCCCTCCTCCCTTTTGGAAAATCCTCCTGGTACAGTGTAGAATGAACTGGAGCCTGCAAGCAGATAAATCTCTGGGGAGGGGAAGACATTGATATAGACTCAATAAGGAGTAATAAAGGCTTGCACCTGGGGAATGGAGATTCGGAGGGCTCCCCGCAGTGAGAACTGGCGGATTGTGTTTATTGACGGGAAGAAAGGTGACTCAGATATGGAGCCTGGGTGAAGGAAAGGATGACGGGACCATTTTCAGAAATAGTCTGTATGCGGGACAAGGAACTTGATTTCAGACGTGGATTTAAAGATCCTTGCAGCGTAGCAGTTAACATTTATAAAGTGCCTTCTAGGGTTCAGTTACTGACGCAAGCCTTTACTTTTAAAAAAAAACACCTCATTTTATTCTCACAATAGTAATAAGAAGTAGGTGTTTATCAATTAGTGTCCAATCAGGAAAATGAAAATCACTTGATGTTTTAAGCACAGAAAGATTTAACGTAGGGAATTGGTTCCAGTGTTAATTGGAAGGGCTGTGTTGGGGGGTTGGATGTTGGAGCAGAAAGGAGTGTGAGTGTGAGGGTGTGTGTGTGGTGTGTGTTTGAGGGTGTGTGCATGAATGTTGAAGAGCAAGAAGGGGAGGGGATGGTACTCAAATATCAGACAGCTGCCGCATAAACTGCCTGCTTTGCAGATTTGCTGGAGATCTTCATTGGTTCTGCTGCTTTGGAGCCACCACAGAAGCTGCTCGAGCCTGCGGTTGTCTGCTGCTGCTTTTGGAGTTACCACTAGAAACAGGAAACAAAAGAAGACCTTTTTCTTTCTCTCACCTTGCAGTCTCGTTTCATTGTTTCCCATGGGCAATACCCGACGGGAATCTAGTTGGCAAGGGAGTTTGGAAGATGTAGTTTATAGACTTCTAGCCCCTTTTAATACAGAGAAGAGATGAGACCCAACAGAAAAACCAGCCCAGTGGGTAGTATTTTTATCCTTACTGTCTTTGGTGTGGAAACTGAGGCATGGAGAGGGTAACTCATTCTCCTAAGGTCACACAGCTACAACTTGGCAGAATTGAGATGTGACTCTAGATAAGCTGGTTTCAGAGCCTGTGTTCTTAGCTGCTACACTTTGATCTTCCCTTCACACGTGGTTATTGTTTGATTTTTCTCCTTATTGTCATGCGCCTCAAATGAGTAGCTGTTTTCCTTGATTTTGCTTATCCTGCACTTATTTTCCTTTTGGTATCTCTAACTAGCTTTAGTTTTTCACCTCTACTTCTGGAACCTCTCCTCATGATCACCACTGATTTTATAGACAATGCAGTGGGTTATTTCAGTTGTTATTTCTCCTTAATCTGTTTCTGGCTTTTGGTACTGACACCCATTTGTATGGATTTCCAACCTTGACCTCTGTGATGCTGACTTGCCTCATTTTCCTCTTACCTCACTGAGGCTCCTTGGTTTTATTCTTTCCCTTCCCGTTCCTTAAACCATTGCCATCACTTGGCTTGAGTTTGGATTTCAGTGTGTTATAAGAAGCTACTTAATGTTAATTTCATATTTAAACCAGAACCAATAGAGGCATTAAGTACGAAATTCTGCGGCCTTTTTCTTTTGTGTGTTGTGAAGTCACTGAGTAACATCCCAGTTTGTGCTCTGCCTTGTACAAGGAGGAAAAGAGAATGGGGACCAAGGGAGGGACTCACTTTGGGTACATTCTGTGTTCCCGCAGTGTGCTAAGTGCTTTAAATGCATTGTTTCATTTAAATTCTCCTGTGTGAGATTGGTTGTTGTTACCCTTGTTTTCCAAATGAAGACACTGACTTCTTTTGATGAACCACTAATAGAACTGGGGTTGAAACCTTCATCTGACTTGCTCTGACAGCCAGGTTCTCTCCTCTGGACCACCTGGGTCAAGCCCCCACTTTCTTATCTGTTAAGTGAAAGAACTGGGCAAGATAATTTTTAAGGTCCTTTTCAGTACCATCATTCTGATTCTATTACAAACTAGCTGTCCTTAGTAGTAGTTGCTTCTAATATTGAAAAAGGAAGCTGCCATCCCACTCTAGGAAATGTCCTGTTTTATTAAGACCAAGAGTATTAACATGTGATTTGTAGAAGTTGTGAAGTAGGGCAAAGGCACTTAAAGTAGTCACGATGATAGATCTTCATATAAGTTTCAAGAGAGCCCCATTACCTCCAAATGAGGCTGCTGCCCAGAACATTAGAGGCTGTGGCTTTTGTTGATGGGCACAGGATAATAGGTTTGGAACAATTTCAGTCTAAACAAAGGGCAGCGCTGTTATTCCATTATACTCCCTGTTGAGAGCATTTGCTTCCAGAGTATTAGGAATCCCTTCTTTCCTTGAAGGGAATTTAGTGTGAGATTCGCAAGAAGATAGTGAAAATATATTTTAATGATAAGATTTATCGTAATGTGGTTTGACATCTTTAGAATGCCAATGGACAACCCTAAAATGATTAACTATCATGTGATTTGCCTACATGTTGTCTTCAAACATGTAAATAGGTGGTTTAAATGGATACCAACATCTTCTTTTGGTTTACAGTACCCACCATAAAATACCGAGCAAGTGTTCCTAGATATGTGTATATCTGCAGAGTAAGTACATTTCTAGGCTCTGTAGCATCTATAGCATCTATTTATGTTACCTTCTTTACTCAAAATCATCCTGCAGCTTTTCCTCATTCATGCCTTATTTTTGAAAAATGGGAAATTGAAAGGGAGATGCCTCTTTTTTAACTTTTAGTTTTACTGGCTTTCCCTGCACGGGAAACCTCAGCTCCCCCGTTTTCCTACTGCCTCTCTGGCCACGCCTTCATTTGGTTTAGGTGATTCTTCCTCTGTCCAAACTCTAAATGTTGATGCCCCCAGGGTTTGGGGCTGGGCTCTTCTACCTCATGCCTTTTTCCTAGATAATGTCAAGTACCCCAAAGCTTCCTATGCTGTCAAGTGATGATAGCTTCCCAATTTTTGTTTCTAGGTCTGATTACTGCCCTGATTGCTTACTTATCTCATGTCTGTTTAGGTCTGGAAAGTATTTCAAGCTATTCTTAGATTACAACCCCCCCTTCAAAGTAAGACACTTTACATCACAACCCAGTACACACATACATTACTTTGAAAGAAACTAAAGTTTCCAAGATAGTAGTTACCCTTAAAACATAACATGTTTGCTCATGTTTTCAAAGGTATTGATTCACTTAATTGAAAAATGCTGTCTGTAACCCACAACATTGGTCTCTGCCTTGTTAGTTGATTGTGAACCACTCTTTGAAAAACACTGTTCTTGAGCCGCAGTAGATATTTGAGATATTTCATGTTGTGGGGAGCCTGCCCACGTGTTTGGAGACCATAAATATTTAGAGTGCAGTAAATAAGTATAAAATGAAAGAAGGCATGGACAGATTCCTTGCTTTTCCCTATATCAGGAAACCAAAATTTCTTGGGCTGTTTCTGCTCTTATCTAGGTCACTGATAATCCAACCACTAGCTGGATGACCCTCCTAAGAAACTGCATTTTTGCCCTTTTTCTGTCTGAGCAAGATCTGGATAAATCGAATTACTAATGACTTAAAAAATTTTGAAATGAAACCAGTCAGAGAATTCCCAGGTCCAAAACACATGTCTGGTCCATTTATTTTTTTAATCTCCAAATGCTGACTTAAGAGATTTTGGTATCCCCAAACAAAATATGTGTGTTCTAAGTGAATCACTGATTTTCATATAACTGAGGTAAGTCACTCTGGTTTCAGTTTGCCTCTTTTTTCCCCTGAGGTTCAAGATGAAAAGCTCTGTGTTTTTTGTTTGTTTGTTTTTTTAAACTACCTGTCCAGTCAGTAGATCTCTTGACACCTGCTTGAGCAAAGTTGCTAAAATGAGGAAAAGTATTTTCTCTATTTTCAACTGTGTCCTCCTCTCCCCACACCACAGGGGACACTGCATACAGGGAAGGTGGTTGATTGGAGTTCTGTGCGGCTGACCAGATGGAAAAGGTTCATTACAGACACCGCCACCAGTTGAAAAGCCTATCCCACATAAGGGAGTCACTATGGAATCAGAGCAAGCTTTTGGTTATTCAGAATTGTTTATTATTTAGAGTTGGTAAGGATATTCTCAGTCATCTACTGACATGTGGAAATTGTTGGATTATATATAGTACCAGGTTTGAATATAACTGTTAACAGAACTCCCCTATAATAGGATTTTATAGGTACTTACCTTGCACTCTTCTCCTAAGCTCGCAGAAGGTTGACTAATCCATCGTTCTCAGAGCCTCGTCTCTAATCTCAGAGTATTCTTATATTTTAGACCCAACACAACATGTATTCTCATGAAGCTTCAGGAAATAGCTTTTATCATGCTATAGAAATGTACATTTGGCACTGTGACTTAATCATTAGTTGACTTCTGGGGGGCAGAGGAGACCCTAGCTATGCTAGGGTGGACCTGAAAGTACTGTGCTAATAATATGAACACTGCAGAGGTTTAAGTCATTCCTGAGAGAAGCTGAAATATGTTTAAAGGTTATTAAAAAGACACACTCTTATTTAACATTTTGGTATTAACTTTAGAAATCAGGATTTTAAAGTAGTCTGTATATAGCCCATTTTCTATTTCAGAAGTAGTAGTGCATTGTTTAACCTATGGACTATCCCACAACCCCCTCCAGATTCAAAGAGAACCTAATCTCAAAATTGCAGTTGATGGGGTTTTTTGTATTTCCTTTTTTTTTTTTTTAACATTAGAGTATCCTATATGAGGGATCAGAAAATTATGACCCATCAGCCAAATCTGGCCTGCCACCAGTTTTTGTATAGCCTGCAAAAACTAAGAATGGTTTTTACATTATTTTAATAGGTAGGGAAAAAATCAAAAGAATAATGGTTTGTGACATGTGAAAATGATATGAAATTCAGATTTCAGAGTCCAGAAATAAAATTTTATTGAACATATCCATGCTCATTAGTTTACATGTTGCCTATGGCTGCTTTTGTGGTACAAAGACAGAGTTGAGTAGTTCAGAGAGAGTTTATGGCCTGCAAAGCCTACAACAGAAAAACCCCTTTACAGAAAAAGTTTGCTCACCCCTGGTCCGTGTGTTTTGTAGCCTTTTGGAATGTAACATATTTCATCAGTTATATCAGTGAACTTGATTATTTTAAGAAGTTCCAGTGTAGAATATCATGTTTATAAACATTGGTAATAAAAAGGGTTTGGAAGTTATAAACATGACTTTATTCCTATTTGTATGTAGTTCGTATACCAGCTTCTTGGATAGGGAATGAATGACTTGCTGAATTTTGAAAAATGTTTGGAAATGGCAGAAATGCAGCAGTGCTTTATATAGTTGCTATGGTAAGAGTGGAACAATCCAAACTTTGTTTCAGATTTGACAGTTTTTCTTTATTTTTGAGGTGTCTCAAATACATTTTGTATGATCACCTTCATTTCACCCTCCCTTGTGTGCTTCTGTTTTAATCCAGTGAAGACTTGTCTCACAGTAAATAGTGTGATTACGTTCTCTTCTAACACTTAGTGGTTTTTGGTACTTGTTTGTCCAGTAGGCTCATCGCTGAAAGTTGGAGTCAGTTCTCTTTGCTGCCTTGCTAGAGGGCAAGAGAGCATGTACGAATAGCATTGAGTTGGCAGAGTGTGGAGAAAAGTTGTTCCTATTGAATCACCACATTTGGCAGAACTTTGAGCGAATGTGTCTAAAATGAGGACCTCCGTGTGATGAGACCTTAGTTCCTCTTCCGTCCAGTGCGTCAGACTCTAAACCCTACCTTGTTTTAGCTGTCACTTCTTACCTCTACTGGCCGTTAGGTAGTAAGCCAGAGGAAAAGGATAGTCTATGCTTTTATGGACTATTTGAGTAATTTTTGGTGTACTAGCCTGCGGCCACTTTCCCTCACTTTGTTTATCTGATTTGACAGAATGGTAGTAGTGCCACATTCTAGTATGCTCCAGCAAGATCATGTTTATCTATAGATCAAAAATGTATGGTATCCTCAACACTCTTCAAAACCCACAAAGAAGCTGAATAAGCAAAAAGAGCTCTGAAAAGCCAAAACCACATGTTACAAAGTCCATTCACTAAAGTTTTCCTCTTAACTAACTAGAGAGACCCTGGATCCTCCTTCAGAATCTAGATACTCTTACTTAGAAATCAGTTTAGAAAGTCTAACGATTTAACCTTATAGTTTACAGCATATTTGAAAAAGTGTAGAAGAGGAGGAAAGAGAGGGGATGCCCCATATAGATACATCAGCAGCCAGGAGTGCCAGCTTGAGAAAATAAAACCTTAGAAGAAAAGATTTCGAGAACTCAACAAGAGCAGTTTGAAGCCATTTGTTGTGGGACTAAAGCCCTAATAAACACCTCACTGTTCCTTGGAGGAACACTGTTACTGCTTACTGACGTTTTTGAGTCCTCATTGTGGGCCAGTTACTGTTTACTAGGCATTACATTTTCTTCCTGTAACAGTTCCATGATACAAGAATTATTATATCACCTCTTACATTTCTTTTGTAGCTGAGAAAAGGGAGACAGATTTTCTCTAGTTTTTCTAAGATTCATCAGTAAGCATGGGAGCTAGGCTTTGAACCCAGAGAGTCAGATTCCAGAGCCCATGCCTTTCCCACTATCTCCAACCCCTACAAGAGAACAGGGAGGCAATGTGGTGGTTAAACTTTCTAGCTTCAGATCCCAAGCCTGTTCCTTTCTGATTTGTTAACTAATGTTCATTGCCTCCGTTTCCACATTTATAAAATAGATGTTAAAGTTTTTGTACTTTACATCATAGGGTTGTTGTGAGGTTTCAGTGAGACTGTGTGAAAATAGCCCAGTGGCACAGCACATGGTTAAGAGCTCAAAACACGTTAGCTACTACATTTATGTAAAATATAATATTAAAGATTCAGAGTAGACACACCAGTAATTCTATATATTTAAGAAGATAGATGTTTAATAAACTCTAGAAACATTTTACTCAGTTTAAAATATTTAAAAAGTATTAATGCTTAAAAGGGGTCCTCATTTAAAGTAAGATAATTGGCATTGACATTTTAGATATTGAATTGTTATCTTGTTTGATGTAAACAGCAGAAGAGAAGGGGAAACAAAACCCTTGAGAAGTCTGCCTTTGATATTCCTTTATGGTGTTTGCCCCTGAACTTTCAAATAAATTCCTAAAAAATAAAAGTCTGGGCTTTGGCTCAGTAGGAGGCTTACCATTTTAATTATCAGTTTGCCTTTTGGTTAAAGAACTCTGGGTTTTCTATTAGGTGTGTCAGTAGATGAAATAATAACTCTTACTGCTGGCTGGCTACCAAGAAAGGATGTATGTCTGGGATGTCATCATATAATTTCCCTTTGATCACATTGCCTGCACAAAATGCAAGTTGGTCCGCTCTCTGATGGAGATCTGGCATGGGCAACAGAGGTCCTTCGCCCACAGTGTAGTTTCTGCTTTGCCATTTAACAGCTGTGTGAATTTGGCAAATCTCTTAAGCTTTCTGAGCCTCAGTTTCATCATCTGTGATGGTGTAATTAATATCTGCCTTGCTTAACTTAAAAGATTGGTTTGAATGTGAAGTGGCATATAATGTGTGAAGGAAGCACCTTGAGAGCTATAAAGAAAGGTCTAGATATATTTTAGCTATCAAATAATATTTTATATATGATTCCCTTTTAAAACCATAAAGTGCTATACAAATGTTTGTTGGTGGTTTTAATGATGTATTATTACTTCCTTCGGTTCTGGATATAGATTCCTGTGTTGTTCTGAGACCTGAAGACCCAGTGGTTTTAGTAACAAATGTGGCCGCCCTGGTGAGCTAAATCTCTTATTCCCTGTTATAAACTTTATCTTATATAACAACAAAAAGGATCTTGGATCATAGGTAAGTGAAAGTCCGAGTTACTATTGCAGAATGAAACAATTTCATCATTGGATTAAACTCAAGTACATTCTTTTAACATGTGCTAATAAGTGAGCATTCTGTGTTAACCACTATTTTATATAATAGCTAAAAAAAAAAACCCTCAAAATTTGTTGTAATAAATGTGTGCTTTCTGGTTGGCTAAAATTGAGTCTTCCTGGCATCAGGCTTAGGTGACTTGGAGGTTAGGCGGAACTTATTTGGTTTGGTCTTTTGGGCACCCAATTCTTTCAGAAACATTTTAATATCTTACAAAGGTATCTTTGGACTTGGACAGCCCTATGTATGTCTGCTTACTTGATTGGTGATTTGTGATTTTCCTGACTTCGGGACATTACTTTTTCCCCTTGTGTATATACCTCCTCAGGCACAGATCTGTATGCTTGTGTAAGAACCAGCCACCTTGCTAAATAAGGTACAATTCCTGTCTTCTTTCAGGAACTGTTAGTCTAGTAGGGGAGACCTTATTAAGATTTAAAATATTATTAAATATGAATTTTATCTAATAAAGTTATTTTTTAGATTAAGCAAGAGTCAGGTGGTTTAAGTGGTTCTTCTTTTTCCATCAAAGATTTTGGTAAGCATTTAGGTTGCTAAATTTTACCAAAAGACTAGAAAACGGAAGCTGTAGCATAAATGAGGTAATAAAACACTCCAGCTTAAAACTCAAATGGCTATCCAATTGCATTTAAAATAAAATAACTAATGAAATAACTTCTAAGGCCTAAATAAGTTGACAGTTTTTTTTTTTTTGCAACTTCTATACACTGGAACTTGGATCGTATAGAACAGATTATCTGAGGCGTCCTTATTGTTAGACCATTATTTTTCACTTTTGGAAAAAAATGTCAAAGAACACTCAAATTTTTGTTCTTATATTTTAAATTTGCAAATGCTTTGTGAACCACCCATTTTTCAAAGCTTTATTAAAATAATAGAAGTAATTAAACCACATTATGAAAACATTTGCAAGTTAGTGGGGAAAAAAATCAGTCTATACTATCACGTTAATCAACCATAGTCACAGTTTGAGTGTTTTTCCTTTTTGTAATTTTTATTTGCATTAAAAAAAGAGTTTCTAAAATCTGTACAGTTTTATATCCAGCCCTTTTTGGTTTGACATTGTATGAAAAGCATTTTTCATGTTCTAAACATTTTATAATTATTTATAATGACCAATGGATTTATCATATTTTACATGACATTTCTCTTATTTTGGACATACGGGTGGTTTCTAGGTTTTCACTTTATGAATAATTGTCAGATGAGGAACTTTGCACGTGTGCAGTGAGCAGCCCCCTCTACTCTGTTATATTTTAATTTTTTTTTACCTTAGTATAGAACTTCCAGAAGAGGAAACTGGGGGCCAAAGGGCATGTGGATGTTTTTATGGCTCATTTTGCGTAATGTCAAACTGCCTACCAGTTTCAAATACCTCTTACCAGCTCTAGATATTACCATAGTTTTATATTTTTGCCAATTTAACAAGTTACCAAAAGTTTGCCATAAACAGGTTACCTGTTTTAGTGTGAAAAATTTGGGTTACTCAGGAAATTAAATATTTCCCCACATGTTTCCTTATTTGTCACATTTCCTATTTTATGAGTTATATTCCTGTCCTCCTCTTCACCTGTTGGGGAAGGTCAGATAAAGGGGCACAGTGGTGGAGAGCATGTGCTCTGGAGACAGGAGGGCCCAGTCCACACCTCGCATCTGCCCCAGGAATGGGGAATGTGGGCAGGTGCTAGTACCTGTCTGAGATTCTAACTGCCATTTTGGGACATTTGGAAGATTTTTTTTTATTTTTAGAAGTTCAAACTTCTTTTTTTCCACTGTGATTTCTAAATTCAGAGGACTTTCCTCACCTTTCCAGAAGTTTAATACTTAGTTTTATATTTTTTTCTAGTTTAAAAATTCTTTTATCTCCTTCACTACCTAGATTTTATTTTACATTTTAAACTCTTTTAAAAATGATGACTTTCCCAAGTGTCTGTTCTTACTATGAAGACATAACTCACATTGTTCAGGAATGAAATTTCTCATGTCTGAAATTTTAAAATTGGCACTGTTATTTGTAGTACAACTAAATGTTCAGCAGTTTACTGGGATGATGATGTTGCTAAATAATATGTTTATTGCTTTACTTAAATTGCTTTTATTTTAGAGAGAACCAGGTCAGAATGTATTAGGTATATTGGCTAGTGTTTGGCATGGTGATTTATTAGATTTTGGATATTATAAACAGTTTTATTTGTTCAGAAATAGGTGAGATATTTATCTTTGATTTTTTTTTTTTTTTTCTAAAGATGAGTTTTATATAGGAATCTGCACCTCGGAATCACATGGCCTTGTATACAGTTGTGTCCAGGGAGCAATTAGGAGGGCAATCTGTTAAATCTTTGCCTCAAGGCAAAACCATTAGGTGTGCTATGTATGAGCCTCAAGGGGTGTAAATAACCAAACCATTCATGTAATAGTCAGTTTCCTTTCATTTCAAGGCATCTGTAAAACGTTTAATCTGTGGAAGAATCAGAGTAAGTTGACCTATTGGATCCACAGATTATTCTCCCTTACCTGATTATTTTGAGAAAGTATATTTCAGAATTTACAAATTACTGGTAAACATTAGGCATATGAACTTTGAATTCCATTTTCCATTTTGATGTGAGCATCTTAAAGTTCTGTTATGATTTAAATGTAAGCAGATCGCTCTTATGAAATCATTTATGTCTGCATGAAGGATGTTTTTGGGTTTTTTGTTGTTTTAAGGGATTTATTGTTAACTTTTTTGTTGCTGATTTATTAGAGATTATCTTTAGGGGCAAATAAATGCCAGTTATGGATCGCTGAGTTTTCTCACTACCATAAGATCATCCTCAGAAATGAGCAGCATTCCAGTTTTTTTCCTGTATTAATTTGGGGGCATTATTGAAAGGAAGGAATTATTTGTTTCCCTTAGTACTAGTGTTCATAAATACCATTTAAACATGGGGAAATCTCTTCCACCTTAAAAAAAAATCCTCCTTTGACACGGAACTTTCCTGTTCCATTCTTTTCCTCAGTGACCTCCCCCCACCCCCGTATTCAAATTTCTTGAAAGAGTGATCACACTCTATTTCTTCACTTCCCACTTCACTCTTCAGCCTCCTGCACTCTGGTCTCTGTCCCATCACTCCACTGAAGCTGTCCCTGTTAAGGGTACCAGTGTTACTAAATGCAGTGGGCTCGCTCTCCTCATTCTTCATCTTATTTGACAGCACAACAACACTCAACAAAGCTGACAACTCTTTGTAGTAACACAGTCTTGACTTGGCTTTCATAAAATCCGAGCTCTCCTGGTTTTTTTCTTACCTCTCTGGTAAGTCCAGTCTTCTTTGCAGGGTCACTTTCCTCTACCTGCTTTTCTGTGCCCCTTTTCTACTCTTATTTGCTCTCAAAACTCCGCATACCAGCTTTAAATCTTTACTTCTGAGCTCTAGACTCCTGTTGTCTACCTGTTCACTAGATATCTTCACTTGCTTGTTACACTTGTACTTCAAACTTGTTATTTCCTTCTAAATCTGCCTTTCCCTATATGTTCACTAGTTCTGTAAGTGGCACCACCGTCCATTGAGTTGTTTAAGCCCGGAAATCATCAGTGTCTTACCATTTCTACCTCTTGGATATCTTTTTTTTTTGCGGTACGCGGGCCTCTCAGTGTTGTGGCCTCTCCCATTGCGGAGGCTCCGGACGCGCAGGCCCAGCGGCCATGGCCCACGGGCCCAGCTGCTCCGCGGCATGCGGGATCTTCCCGGACCAGGGCACGAACCCGTGTCCCCTGCATCGGCAGGCGGACTCTCAACCACTGCACCAGCAGGGAAGCCCCTCTTGGTTATCTCTTAAATGAATCCTTTATTCATCACTGCTGCTACTACCCTAAGTCCGTCATTGGTCTGGTTCACTGCAATAACTTTTTCTCTGTCTACCTTTGCCACACTACAGCTAACCCAGCCTCTGTACTGTACATAAGTGATTTTTAAAAAGCAGTTATGATCATATTCTTTCCCTATTTAAAATCCCTTTAAGGCCAAAGTCAAATTCTTTCTGTCGTTGCTCATGATCTGGCCCTGCCTACATCTTTAATCTCATATCCCCCCCACCCTTGAACAGAGAGAACATGTTTCTCTTTTGATACCTAAGATTTGTAGCATTAAAATTACAGGATGTAGTAGACATGAATGTTTTAGTTTTAAAATATTACTTATAAAAATGATTGTTCTTCATTGTTATGTATTCTTTATTAATATGTAGGCAGCCCAATTTATGCATACATGTCAGATGAGGTAGTGTATGTTAAGGTGTTTGTAAATTGTAAATATTAATGTAAAATACTTTTTCTACTTTTTGCTCCCATTCATCATTCCTTTTGCTTCAATCTACATGATGATACAATGTACTGTACATGTGGTAACAATTCTATAGGAATGTTGGGGGTAGAATGAACATGATTTTCCAATTTAGAGTGTCCTTTGAATTGGAAATTAGGAAACAGTCCATAAAATAAACTATTATGATAGGAGTGATGTGCTCAGAAGAAAAGGTTGCTTAGACCCTGGTCTGGATCATCTGTAGAGGTCTTTTTCAGTTCTTTACTCCTGTGTCTTTAACTTTCATTTTAAGAAAACATATGGTGACCATGGAATTATTTTTTATTTATATTTAATTTATGGATAAACTCAGTGAATATGCTATTTTAACAGTACTTATGGCATTCATACATTTTGCATACAACCCTTCTGGCTGCAAGAGGAAGGTTAATGCCAAACACCACTATTAACTCTCAGGAAGACCATCGTCTTGTGATTGGAGACATACTAATATGAAATATGATTGTCCTAGCTGAGTCATGAATCACACCATTCGTATGCAGTGGAACAAAGTTGCCAGGTTTTAGGGTTGTTTCTTAAAGGTAAGTAAACTCCCTAAGTTTGTCTGTAAATTGGAAGGGATCCCAATAAAAACGCTAACAGGATTTTTTTTAGGCTTGACAAACCAATGCTAAAATAAATATAGGAACATGCATACAATAATATTAGAAACATCCTGAAAAAGAAAAGTAATGAGAGATGAGAACATCCTTACAAGATATTAAAAGATATTGTTAAGCCACATTCATTAAAACTGTGTGATGAAGGCAAAATGCATAGATTACAGATCAATGAAATAAAATATGAAGCCTGGAAAGGGACCCCCAAAACACAGAGGACATGATAAAATTGGCATTTCAAATCAGTGATGAAATTTATTCAGTAAATGGTAACTGGGGAGCCATCTGGAAAAAAATAAAGTTGGATCTGTAATTCATACCTCCACCAGAATGAATTTTAAGTGGATGAAATTTTAACTTTAAAAAGCAAAGTCACAAAAGAAATAGAACTAAATAGGGAAGAAGAGTTTTACAATTTAGAATGGAGGTTTTTCTAACTTTGACCTAAAATGGAAGCAGTAAAAGAAAAATATTTATAAATTAGACTTAAAAATTTCTGCATATTGAAAACAACACAAGCGAAGTGAAAAACAAGTTGAAAAACATTTACAACTCATCAAAGATAATGGGCAAATTTCCTTCATGTGTAAAAAATTCTACAAATCAATAAGAAAAAGACCAACAATTCAGTAGAAAAATGGGCAAAGGATATATATGAAAATTTCACAGAAATGAGATACCACTGGCTCTAAATCCAAAGTTGCTGAGTTGCTTATATAGTATTGTACATCACCTATACCTCAGTAAAAAAATTAAAAGAAAATAAAGTTCCTCAGTTTGTAAGAGAAATGCAAATTAAAATTGCACCAGATGCCATTAAAAAAAAAATCCTGTCACATGGATAAAAATAAAATAAAAATGTAACACATTATTAGCCTGGGTGTGGGCATAGGCACTCATTCATACATTGCTGGTGGGAGTATAAATTGGGACAGTCTTTATGGAGGATAATTTAACAGCATATGTTAAAATTATAAACACACAGATCTCTTTGACCTAACAGTTCTACATCCAGGAATGTATTCAGGATCTTATGCTAAGTTGAAATGAAGTAGTTTATTGAAGCGTTGTTTATAGTAACAAAACTCTGGAAACAACCTAAATGTTCATCACAGAATACTGGTTAAATGAATTATGGTCCATTCACATAATGGAATATGGTGCAGTAGTAAAAAAGAATGAGGAAACTGTATTGATAGGGAATGATGTAGATATTTGTTAAATGAAAAAAAAAGATGTAGTTATTATGCCATTTGAGAATAAATTTGTATTTATAAGTTGTTGTATATGCATATAACATCTTTGGAAGGATTCACAAGAAAGTCATAATCTTAAGCTGCCTTGAGAGAGGCTGGGGTAAGCATACCCTTTCAAATTTTTTGATTTTTAAGTCATAATAAAAATTAAACAAAGATAGAAAGGTAAATAAAGAACAGTTTGGAAGTTAACATTAAGTCTGTATCTCAGATTATCCAATTCAGAAATGTTTTTATTCCTTACTACAATTTCTTGGGCTAGACCTTGTCAAGGGAATTCTTTTTCTATCCTGGGAACGATCTTTTGGATTTGTGAAGTATGTTTTATTGCTTCTCTTTTCCTTCAAATCTTTATTGTCTAAATGACTGCACAGAAGTAGACTGTCATCTTAAAATTGTAGGGATTTACTTGTGGTCGAGCACTCCATTGCCTTTTACAGTTTCATTTTTCCAGAGGGTCCTTTGACTAGTTCTGAGTTGATAACTGTATGGAGACAAAGAATTTGATACCACAAAACACTGAAGCCCTTTTTTTTATTCTAGTGCATAATGGAAAAATGACTCTTTTAGGTTTTTGCCTTCTGAGGGATGTGTTTCATAAGGGATAAATTATATTTGGATCTACCCTTTATCGAATATCAAGTGAAAACTAGAACAAAGCAGGATGAGCCTTCCTATATACAATACATTCCCAAGAAAATAAATACCCCCCTCTAAAATTTTTTCTATTGTAATATTCTGAACATGAAGATATGCTTATGTGCCGCTTGACATTATTAGCATTTCCAAGACCTAGGGTAGGTAGGAGATCAGTTATTTCTATTCAAAAGGAACTAAAAGTGTGAGCACACTTTGAAAAAGGATCATTAGCAATGCAAATGCAAAGCTACATCTGATAGATAGTAAACAAAATTAAGCCTCTTTGTGTGATATTTAAGATGAGAAACTGGCTTTGTTTATTCTTTGTGACTTTGAATAGCCTTGGAACTATTTTGTTCCATCACTGTTCTCACACTAGGTTTGGTATAGCTTTAAATTATTCTCAGAATTTGGACCGTCTGTGGGGCTCCAGAAAATGTTCCTATCGATTAGCATCTGTAGAATGTGTTGTGTTTTTTTTTTTCCCGCACCATATTTAAATCTAGGTTTTGAAAATACTAGTACTGTAGTATCCATTCACTTTTCTTAGGTCTTCAGATCTTGACAAAACTGAGGGTATTGAGTGTATTGCATCAGGGACAACATCCTCTGTATAGACCCTTGAGTCCTTTCTGTGTGTCAAGTCAGGAGGTGGAAGTGCAGGAAATGTGAGCCAGGTAGGGTTGTCTGGAACATGGTAGACATTCAAGAAATGGTTGTTTATTGGAAAATGTTGACTGGAACCTAGGGAGATTATACTCCTGTGCACTGACCATTGAGTCTACTTTGGTGATGACTTTTGCTCCCTTTGGTTTTTGTCTCAGTGATTACCAGCCCCTGGTTTAGAATTATTATTGCAATCATAAACTCCTTCATGTGTTCATAAAAACTTACTGTTCCTTATAGTATGTAATAGATATATTTGTAGAATGAATCATTCTAGGACTTACTTTTATATTTAAAGAATACCATTGAAAATTCTTTTTTTAAAGTGAAAATCATCTCCAAATTTTTCTTTTGCATATGATGATATTGAATTTACTTTTAAAGTAAGGGTACGGGGCTTCCCTGGTGGCACAGTGGTTGGGCGTCCACCTGCCGATGCAGGGGACACGGGTTCGAGCCCTGGTCCGGGAGGATCCCACATGCCGCGGGGCAACTGGGCCCGTGAGCCACAACTACTGAACCTGCGCGTCTGGAGCCTGTGCTCCGCAACAAGAGAGGCCGCGACAGTGAGAGGCCCGCGCACCGCGATGAAGAGTGGCCACTGCTCGCCACAACTAGAGAAAGCCCTCGCACAGAAACGAAGACCCAACATAGCCAAAAATAAATAAATAAATTAAAAAAAGGGTACATCTGTCCTGGACAAAGACTCAAAGTAACTAACATGGTGATTCATGTCATGCCTTCATCTTAAAGTACGAAGGAAGTCACACACATGCCTCAGTGGTGAGCAGTTATCTGTAGTTTATTTTGTTCTAGTGTGTGACATGTGGCCTCTTGGCTGTGGAAAACTAAGTACAGTATATTACTCATTGGAGTGATATATTTTCCGCTCTTGTCCAGCTGGAACTCTATATAGTTAACTTTTTGAATGCCATGAGAAGGGCTTTTTTTCTCCTTTAGTAATTGAGGTATTCCTGCAGTGTGGAGTGAATAGATCCTTCCATCACAGTGCATTATGTCATTTACTGTGTGGATAAATGTAATGCAATCTATTCAAAACAAATGTAAAATTTACTAGGGTGTTCCGTGTATAAGTGGAATGTAGATATCTTTCTTGATATAACAGATGGATGAAGTTGGTTGTAGTTAACATGTGTTATACTAGTAAAGGTCCACCTGCTAAACTTTTTGTTCTTTGTTAAGGGATGGAAAGTAGAGTAATACAGATACGCGAGGAAAATGAGAACTGGAATGCAGGCCAAAAGATATTGCAAATGAATGCTCCCAAGACTAAGTAGCATCGTGTTCCTCTGACAGACCAGCGTGGCTGGTGGTGGTTGGTGTCCTGCATGCTGTCTTACACGCATTCTCCTCGCGACTCATAGCTGCCAGTCATTTGGCGATAAAAATAGCCAGAATACATATCTTTTATATTTTGGAGCAGAAAGAGATAATCCTTTTCATCTCAACTTTTCTCTGATATTTTTGCAAAGGAATTATGTGAGTACCCTACTGCCCTTACCTTTGGCACTCTCATCAACATTCATAATCTCAAGAGATGTATTTTTATTTATGATTAGGTACTTGTCTTTAGTTACATAGCAATCAGTGTCAAAATTAACTGGACTCTAATGGAGTCAACAGTTCTCTCTTTAACAGTTTTTTCAGTTTCCCGAAAGTACTACACCATAAGCAGTAAAGTCATGATGCTTTCAATAGAGAAAGAAATTTGGTATTTGGGGTGAGTGGGAAGAATGAAGGGAGCCGATTTGCAGTGAATTGAGATACAAGGTGTCCAAAAAGTCAGGAAATGTGAGTTAGACTTATTTTCAAGCAGCATGTTTTACTTTCAAATAACATGCTCAGTATAATTTTCTTTAACCTCCAGACACCTTTCCAGGTGATGTTTCTCTGAATTCAAAGGAATGGATCCAGTTCTTAATCCGAAAGAAATATAGTAAGTATAGTGTTTCCAAAGTCTGGACACACAGGGAAAATAGTGTGCTTATTTTTTGAGCATATTACTGGAAAATGTAACTTACATACTATTTAAAAATAAGTTTATCTTATGTATTTATTGATATATGTATGTATGTATGTTTTACACACCGTATATTTTCTTTCTGTTTAGGATTTCTTTTCAAGTTTCAGGCATAGTACCGCAATAACTGTCCAGTAAACAGACTAGGCAGCTGACAAGCAGTCACCTCCCATTAGGGTCAAGATCTTCTGGGCAGCTTGGAGCTGCACCTTAAATTTAGGATGGTGGGAGAATAATGAGAGGCAGATGGTAAGAGTGGAGGACAGTGTGGCTGGCTTTCTTTTTACCCTACCAGCTGGCTGTAGTCATAATTGAAATCTCCATCTTGTTTTGAGAGAATGAAAGCCGGGAAAGGTTGATAACCGTAGCACATGATATTATTTTAACATTTCTTATTTTATTTATATATACATATATATATTTTAATATTTATTTGTTTATTTGGTTGCGCCAGGTCTTAGTTGCAGCGTGCGGGCTCCCTAGTTGTGGCATGTGAACTCTTGGTTGTGGCATGCATGTCGGATCTAGTTCCCTGACCAAGGATCGAACCCAGGCCCCCTGCGTTAGGAGCGCAGTCTTAACCACTGCACCACCAGGAAGTCCCTAACATTTCTTATTTTAATCTGGTACCTAATGATGTATAAGAACTTTTTCTCATATATGCTAATAATGCCTTTGTGGTTGGTTTAAGTAATATATCATCTTATTTAGAAAAACAAAAAAATGATGCTAAAATCAGTAATATTTCTGAGGAAAACTATTTTAATGACACTTAAACTTTTTTTTTTTTTCCAGTTTAAGGATCAGGTTTTCCACGTTAAAATGTTGCTCTCCTTGCTAAAACAGAGACTGTCTGATTTTTATTGATTAAAAAGTCTTCCAAACGCTGATGACAAGTTTTCAGAACCAGTATGGTAGTGAAAAGTGTACGTAGCTCTGCAAGTCTGGGCAGGGAGGAAAGACTGCTCAAATAGGGTGAAAGAATACCACCACCCTCACGAGGCCTCATGAATAGTTGCCTTAATATTGTACAGTTGAATCCGAATTCATGAGGTTACAGGATTTAGAAAATGTTAAGATTGCAGGTGGCCAGTTTGGCAATGGTGGGTATGGAACTCAGGTGTTGGTGGAATGACTGAATTTAGATGGATGTTGGAAACTTTGTGTTCCAAAAGCTGCTTAAATTTTTAGATCCATTGAGCCACATGCGAATGGGTTTCTTTTCATATTTTTAACATTTTAGCCTTGGGTAAATCTCATGAGGAACATCTTGTAGTCTCGGGATTTGACTAGGTGGTCTGTGTGACCCCCTGCATCTCTAAGATGAGTGCAATCTCTCATCCCAAATGGTAGAACACTACGGACGTAGGACACACATTTACTGGTTAGTGGTGTTTGGTATGTTCTGTTCAAGAAGGCAGTTACATATTTTGAGAAAATTTTTCATCAAATTTACCATTTCATCAAATGATTAAAAATAGAAAAATTTTAGTGTTTAAAGGAGTTTGCCCAAGCCAGTCTGTACTGCTGGGTTGTCAGGAAAATGCTTAGTTCTCTTTTGAGTTTTAAACCATCTTTATAGATGGCCACAGTGGAGGCCTAACTATTTAAGAGAAACATGATGATGGGAAAAATAATAAAAGGCGTTATGATTTAATAGCAAGAACACTTGTTTTGTAGTTAGGCAGATCTGGGTTTGGATTCTGATTCTATCCCTTACCAACTTTGTGACCTGGGAAAGTTATTTAACTTGTCTGGTCCTCAGTTGCACTAACTGAGATAATATATGGCTAGTATTTAGGCCAGTGCACAGGCACTTTATCAGGGTTAATGCTCTTTTCCGGCTTCATTGTTTCATGATGAATGCACGTATTTTGTACATAACATACTGTCTCACATAACCAGGCCCAGTAGTGTACTCTGTCCCACCATTGACAATCCACCTAGATCTTGGTTCTTTTGGGAGACTGCTGTCAGCTGCTGTGCCCCAGGGGCAGAGGGCTGTGCATAACTGTGCTAGTCAAGGTGATCATGCCCACTTCACCGGGGTTTTATGGAGCAGCCAGCCTGGCTCTCTGTCTTTCAAATAGCAAACACCACAGACGGTTGGCGCCTCGTTGGATATAATTTATTGACAGCTCCAGATATGGGGGTTTGCACTTAGACTCAGGAGAGAGCCCTGCTCATAGCCACAACACTTGGAGTGGTGGGCACAAGTAAGGCACAGGAGATTACGGGAACAGTGGCACTGTGGCCCAGCAATTGAACATTGCTAAGGATGAGAAAAATCTCAAGCTAAAGATGGGAAATATTTGAGGCCCACTCTGCACTTGGCTTTCATGTATTATGTACTAACTGAGAACACATTCTTATGCTTTGAAGTTCTGAAAGCTCTCCTGTCTACATTCCAGATTGATGTCTGTCTGCCTTGAGTTTGCAGGTTATTTAAAGTACTACATCAGGGGGCTTCCCTGGTGGTGCAGTGGTTGAGAGTCCACCTGCCGATGCAGGGGACACGGGTTCATGCCCCGGTCCGGGAAGATCCCACATGCCGCGGTGCGGCTAGGCCCGTGAGCCATGGCCACTGAGCCTGCGTGTCCGGAGCCTGTGCTCCGCAACCGGAAGAGGCCACAACAGTGAGAGGCCCGAGTACCGCAAAAAAAAAACAAAAAAAACAAAGTACTACATCAGGGAAACACAGACCTCTGAGAGACCTTTGGTTTATCCCCTGTACATGAGTGGGCATTTCTCTTCCTGCTTCTGCGTGGTTCTGCCTTTGTCTTTGTGCCTTGGTTAGGTGCCGCCCACCGCCCCACCCCTGCCCCCACTTTAAACAAGGATTAATACTTCCCTTTAGTTGAACTGGGGCTATTTTACATGGATTGGTGATTGTAAAGCTTTTTCTGAGCAGGTGTGGTGCAATGAATAGTCTTTTTAATTTCATTTTTTTGGATTTACATTTTTTATAACCTCTTCTGCAACAAATGGTGCAACTCCATGTCCACACTCTTTCAGTCAGTAGTTATGGTTTTTCCATACTTCCCAGCTGCTTATCATGGGCACAGCTGACAAACCAGAAGAGCCTTTCCAGTAAGGTGAGCTGAGCCGGCGTTCGAGTAAGACAAAGGACTTTAGTATAGAATTAGGGCTTTGACAAAGTGAACAAATGCAAAGGCAGCTGGAAACTTGAGTGCTGCTAATCAGGAATATATTTTGTGATTATGAAGTTTCCACAACGTGCGTATGTAAAGAAAAATAATCCAACAACTTGTGGGTTAATAGATTTTCCTGTTTCAGAATCCATTTGTGTGGATTTAAAAAATGTTTTTCATACCTTTGAATATCTTACTTTCTCAAAGAACATTACTAGCTCTCATTTTCTTATATTTTTGTATTACAACAAAATTATGATTTACTTTTGAGGCTCTTTACCCATTTGCTCTTGCCAAATGCCCTCTATTCAACCCAATTACGGCAGATCCCTTTATCTCTAGTTGCTAAGACTCTTTTTAAGGAAGCATTTGCTTTTATTGTTTTATTTATGATATTGATAATGAGCACTCCGTAGAGTTCAAAGGGGCTTGTACTGATTATTAAGAATGTAACTTCTCTGCTGGTAGTTGCTTGTATCTGAAACAGCTTTCTACAGTAGATAGGCCGTCTGCTTTTGGGAGAAATCTACACTTACCTTCCAAATCAGCAAATGGGTAATATCAAAAATAAGTACAGTAAGTCTGCTACTCCCCCAAAACAGCATATTTGCATAAGTTGCCTGAAAATCAGGATTGTGTCCATTCCATGTTCTCTTCCATGCCTGATGCTGGAGAAACTTACGATTATTTTAATTACCATCGCTGCAGCATTAAAAGTAATGAAATATTTTAAATGTAGGAAAGAGTGAAAAAGGGTAAAACAGCACTTGTGAGATGTCAAATGTAAAAGTTATGTGGTAGGAAAGTCCTTTTTCAGTTAATTGGGTGCTTGTAACAGTCTATACTCTAAAACTGTTAAGGCAGAAGCACTTCACATGTTGAATACTCTACAGATATATTTAAGATTAGCTTGAATTAATGGCCTGTCAAAGCTACTCTTTGAAAAACAAAACAAAACAAAAGCGCCTCACAAACTGTCTCTTCCTTTTCCTTTTCTTGAAAGATGGAAGAGGGAACAGTTCACATTTTACATCTTTACTTGATGGGTGTAACTCCTTGAAAAACCACTCTGAGCTGAAAAGTTCCCCACACACCAAAATGTTTTCAGATGTAGGAAACATTTTGGATTTATGCTGTCTTCTCAAATTGGGAAATAGTTGGAATGCTTTAGAGGTGACAGTCTTGTTCTAGGAGAGGTTCAGTTGAGGTACTCATGGAAACCTTTTGGATGATGATAGTAATAACAGAGTCATTATTATTACAGGAAGTGCTTCATACTGTAAGAGCTTTACATATATTAATCTATTTAAATTAAGAGATACATAAGGAAACTGAGGTACAGACATTAGGTAACTTGCCCACTGTCACACACCTGGTAAATGAAAGAGTTGGAATTTGAGCCCACATAGTGGCTTAAAAAATTTATGCCCTCCACCACTTTGCTGTGTAGTGACTGAGAGGCTTTAAGTTTTCTTGTGTTGGAATTGTGACTTTGGGTATTTTGCTGCTAGGAAACCTTAAAATGGAAACCAGTACTGTTTTACACAGAAGTGGGAATAATTGTGAATTGAAATAGGGAAATTCTGAGTTTGGTTCTGTAGTCAGCAAAAAGACTGCCTTTATTTTTTGAATCATTCTAGGTCAGTGTTTATTCTTTGTCACATGAATATCTGTAAATGCATCTTGGCATACTGGGATACTTGTCCCCAAACTCCTGAGGAGGAGAAATGAGAGAAGAGGCAAAAGGCATGAAAGTCACCATCTGTCAGTGAAACTTTAGTCTGTTCCCCCACCCTTGAGGCTTTCTCTCTGGTTCCTGTTCTGGAGAGCTCCTCCCATCTAGTTGGGCTCCTCCCTTGAGGAAGGCCCTCCTCACCTGAGATTTATCGTGGTACCATACTTATCCACTGAAGTGGAAGTGTACTTTTCTTAGAACTTTAACAGCTCTTCAACTTGATGGAGAAGTTAGGGAAATGAAAAAGTCTGCAGTGATTCAAAGACTAAATGTATTTGGAAACCATCTTGTGGAGGAAAGAAAACCCAGTTGAAGAGTCTCAGAATACAGTTTTGGCATTTAAATCCATTCTGTGTCAGTCTGCTCTGTGTCTGTGTTGGTCTTCTGTGCAGCTTGTCAATGTTGTCATTACAGGTTATAGGGAGTCACAGGTGTATCTTGATGCAGACATGCTGGGCTGAGAATAATTTCTTAGCCACATGCCATATATGCATTAGCCTTGATGTGCAAAAGGTGCATGTAGTTTTTGATCTGGAAACCAAAAAAGCAAGTGTTTGGCCAATCTGGGGAATTTCTATAATGAAATGTGCCATTAGTGACATTTCCTGAGGGCATCTGCAGCATGAGGCAGAACTGAATTTTTCTTTCTTTTTTTCTTCCATCGTTTGCTACAGAGCTCCCTTTCTTCCTCATCTTTGTTTCCTATCTCCTTTCCTTAACTCTGTTGGCCAGCCTGCCTGCCAACCTGCCTAAGTATAGTATGTCCTGCCTTCTCCAAAGAATTCCAGTGCAGCTAGTCTGCTGTAATGAAGAGAGTATGACAGTTCAGAATTCTTTACCATATTTATTTTTAAAAGTTTTTTTTCTTCTAGGGCTATTTATTTTGACTAAGAAGGTTATTATAATTAACAAACATTTCTTTATCCTTACAAACCTTTTATAAGGAGGAAAATTATTAGAATTCAGAAATAATGTGACTAGCATTGTGCCCAAACCACAATTTTTGTAGCTCAGATATTTTCAGATACTTTATTCTTCCATCCTTATTAAAACTGAGCTTATGACAAAGTAACATCTTTCGTGTTTTTCAAAAATTTTTTTGAGTGAAAGTGTAAATTCTTATGCCCTGTGTTTCTTTTCCTCCCTTTATCTTTGCCTCGTGCTTTGGAGAGCCCACACATGATAAAACTTTTGTGAATGAGCATTGTCAGTTGGGGCAATCTCAGAAATTGTGTTTTCAAAATTTCTTGGCTTCTTTTGACATCCAGTAGGCTTTTCTAGGGCTACCTCTATTTTGCATATATTTTTCTTCAGTATTGTTATTTCCCGCCGTGGTTGACATGCTAGTGTTTATGCTTTTTTTTTTAACTTTAATTTTTTTATTGATGTGTAGTTGATTTATGCCACTGTGGGTTTTTTTTTTTTTTTTTCTTTTTCTTTTTTTTTGCAGTACGTGGGCCTCTCACTGTTGTGGCCTCTTCCCGTTGCGGAGCACAGGCTCCGGACGCGCAGGCTCAGCGGCCATGGCTCACGGGCCCAGCCGCTCCACGGCATGTGGGATCTTCCCGGACCGGGGCATGAACCCGTGTCCCCTGCATTGGCAGGCGGACTCTCAACCACTGTGCCACCAGGCAAGCCCTGCTACTGTGTTTTAACATTGAAAATTTGTTGAAGTACTTCTTCCAGATAGAACTAAGAAACTATTTGAAATTGATTGGGTGACTGGAGCTATATGTAAGGTATCCTTGTATATAAGTATTCTAGCTTTCAAAATTGTGTTTTCTAGTAAGTAGTACTGATGAATTTGTAGTGATGAGTCTATAGCTATTTGCTGATTTCTCTGTTGTAGGAGATAGATGGAAAGCATGGTGATTGCATCCAGGCTAGCTACATACATGCACCTACTTGCCTTTCCCTCCCTTTTCTTTTATCCTGTAAAACAGTATTTGAGATGTATGTGCACATGCTGGAGTATACTTTTCAAAAATAATTTTTTCTCATTATATACAAGATCTGTGTTTCTGTAGAGAATTCAGACAATATAGAAAATTGTGAAGGAGCAAGAATCACAATTAACAGTTTGATAATACAGGAATGGTCACTGTCAACAGTTTGGTAATCGGCATGCATGTATACCCACGTGCATATATGCAAGCATACGCACATGTGCACCCTTGTGTAATGTGAGTGAAGTTATATCACGTGCTATTTACCAACCTTTATTTTTTTACTTAATACTTTGTTGTGGTATCTTTCCATGTTAATGAATATGATCTTTTAAAATGGCTGAATTGTGTTCCATTTTTAGTATAGGTCATAATCTCTTTCTCATTACCGTTTTAATAGGTATTTAGTTTTCAGTTTTCCACTATTGTGAACAGTGCTACACTAAGCATATTGGTGTGTTCATCTTGCACACTTACATTTTGGGGGTAGATTTCTGTAAGTGGAATTGCTATTATTCATTTAAAATATAATTATACTTCGTCTATGGCAGAATATTAAGAAATGTATAATTTTATAGGCAGCATTCCCAAAAAGCTGACAAATTTTGCCTTTAAGAACCTGAACTGTGCTCTTTTAGGTTGAATGTACTGAGCATCCAGACATACAGGGCCAAATGCTCCAGATTGCTGGACTTTGGGGTTCCTGGGCCTGGTTTTTGAAATAGCTTTTTTGTCTTCTTTGTTATGAAACTCTTTTCTCAAATGTGCTGCTTTTAATCTGTAGGGAGCTTGAAAACAAGATAACCAACCTTATCATATGATGTATAAAGTAAAAGCAAGCAGAGTCATTACCTATGGAGTATTCCAGTTACAGGGGTAGGATAGAGAAGTTGTTGATTGGTTGACGTTAGGATAGGTAAGGAATTTTTTTGTTTGTTTGGTGCTACTATTTTATGTCCATGTTCTGCTGGATTAAATTATTTTTGTGATAAAGCAGCAATTTACTGCTGAATGTAGGAGGCAAGGCTATATAAAGTGAGATAAAAGGCAAGCATTTATGATTAGAAAATTCCCTGCCTTCAGTTGGTGGAAGTGCTGGTGGAACAACTGCCCCTCACTCGTCTCGGCCTGGCACAGCCCGCTCGTAGCACTGTTCCTTGGGGCAGTGTGTCCTTGCCTCTGGGCATGCTCCCTGGGCTGCCAGCCCACTCAGTGTCTTCTCCAGGGCTGGTGGTGAGGGAGTCAACCAGGACCTGACTGCTTGGGCCCTTGCAGCCCCTGCATGGGAAGAGATAGCTGAGCCTTGGGTTGCTGAGCAGTACTGATCCTCCCTCCATTCTGACTATTTGATTTGTGCCTGCACTGGTTGAGTACTGGGAATGCAAAGCTGAGTCAGACTTCTTCCCTGTCTTCTTGGAGCTCACTGGGTGGAAAGTAAGATGACTTCAAGGCATGTAACTTGATTGACAGCACACGAAGTACACTCTGAGTAGTGTGTATGAGGGGGAGTTATCCATTCTTCCTGGGGATACGTGAAGGCTTCCAGAAGAGAAGGGGAAACTTGGAACCAGTGGTGGGAAATCGGAGGAATTGGCCAGGCAAATACCGTCAGGAGGGTGGGGAAAGGTGGTTGGTCAGAGGAGGGGGTATGGAAATACATTCTAGGCAGTTGATACAGCTCATGCATAAGTGTGGAGGTATAAAACAGTTATCTCCCTTTTGTGATTCAGAGTCTGCACTGCTTCCATGACTGGCACCAAGTGTTGGAGAAGGGTGGTGGTGGTTGTGATAGGAGAGGAGATGGTAGAGGCAGGCCAGACTATGGAGGACCTTGTGTACCATAATGAGGAGTTGGACTTGGTCTTCTAGTGTTAGTAATGTGCCATCACGAGGCTTTGATTAGCCTTGATTCGTGGGCACAGTCATGAGGAGCCAATGAAAGCCTATTGTGCTCATTTCTTGGAGTCATAAAATCCCATTTATGAGTTGGGGATGTGCTAAACATTAGTACTAGAGGGAGTGTTTATAATGTGACTCATCCCTTCAGCAAGGCCATCATGGCCTATAAGGTGACCAGAAAGACTCCTTTAATAAAGGGGACACCATTTCAGAGAGGTGGTATAACTGCTCAGTGCTGAGAAAACCTCTGTGCAGGCAGTCCTACCTGGTAGAGGGATATAGGTATAGACGTGGCACCAAGTATGTCCTTGCACAGTCCTACCTGACAGCCCAATGCAGGATAGACGGCAGGCTATGCAGTACAAGAAAGACCGTTTGCTGTACGTTGATTTCCGCCCTCCCCCTTCATCCCTGCACACAGATATGGATCTGTCAGGGTGTCATGTTTGACTACTAAGTTAAGCAGTATCAGAGTTAAGATAAAAATCAGTGGTTTAGGGCTTCCCTGGTGGCACAGTGGTTGGGAGTCCGCCTGCCGATGCAACAGACATGGGTTTGTGCCCTGGTCTGGGAAGATGCCACATGCCGCGGAGCGGCTGGGCCCGTGAGCCATGGCCGCTGAGCCTGCACCGCAACGGGAAGAGGCCACAACAGTGAGAGGCCCGCGTACTGCAAAAAAAAAAAAAAAAAAATTAAAAAAAAAAATCAGTGGTTTAATTGATTAAATGAGCATAGGGCTAGACACGTGGTTATAACTCAGTAAAAACTGATTTTTTAAAACAGCTTACTTTAAAACAAAATGGATTTCAAAAATTGAAAAACACTTGGTTAAAACATTCTGTTTTTTAAAAAAAATGTATCCAGAGAGATTAAGATTTAGAACTTCTAATTTATAAAGACATTTTATTCACTTGACCTTTTAAGCAAAGTTTTATAAGTAAGACACAATAGGCCATGGACTACGTTAGTAATCTGATATTAAAGTGTTCTCAGAGAATTTATTTCTCTATAAATTATTCAGTGGAGTAAAGAAAACGGCATTACTCAATGGAGGGCTGTCAACTTGAATATCTTGTTAAGCTTTATATGTTTTTTTGAGGGGTAGTTGTTGGTTTAGGCATTCTAAATCAGAGTATTGCTTAGAAACAAAAAAATCGGGAAAGTTTGTGTTTCTTTGCAAGTCTGCCATATACACTGAGCTCAGAAGGTACAGTCTGGTATTGGGAGGCAGACATGATCTTGGGCAGCATGGACCAGAAGGCCAAGTCTTCCACTTGTGCCTCCACCACTTCGAGCTGTGTGCCCTGGATGTCTTATTTATCTGTTACTTTATCTTCTTTTGCAAAATTGTCACATGACACTTAACGCTCCTGACCATATAGGTTTATTGTGAGAACTGAATGTTTTCATTCAAACGTGAATGAAACATTTTATTTAGCTTGCAAAATGCTGTGCAAATGTAAGAAGGGAGTGTTAGGTGTCAGATTTTTTAGTTTGTTTTAGTGGAATAGCGTACTCTAACTTCAGTCAGATTAGTTTAAATAGTTCAAAGAAGTTTAAAGAAAAGGTTTAAGTGGTTTCGTTTAAATAGTTTAAAGAAAAGGAAAAATATCTACATTCACAAATAAACTAGTTAGACATTGTAAAATTTAAATTTTTGGTTAAACTTTTTACTTGCTGAATAAAAATCAGAAAACAGTTTTTGTGGGGGAGAGAGGGGAGGGCTTAAATGAATTATCTAATGTTTTCCAAATATTCCTTATTAAATATTTGAACTAGAAATTGTTAACCTCTTAGGAACATTATAAATATTATAGCCATACATTTGCCCTTTAGAGTTTTAAAAAATTGCTGTTTACAGGTTAGGGAACTGCTTCTCAGAGAGGTTAATGACTTACTCATGATTGCCCCAATAGTAAGTAGTAAGAGGAGACCTGGAATTAAAACCCAGGCTTTTTGATTTGTTGTCTTATTGTCAATATCTGAATTTGCAGTACAAAATAACCAGGTTATTCAGTTTTGGGCATTGATTCAGACTTAATCTAAAAATCGTTAAAGTAGTTTAGAATGTATTCTTACTCCCCAACGAAATATTATCTTAATTGTATGTAATATATATCTTAAAATATCCTACAAAAATGTGTTTGTATAGCGCAATAATCAAAATTTTCTTTAACTTAAAAAAAATTTAGATCCATTGGAGTTACCACTAACAAATTTGATCTTGAATCAAATTCACCTTGAGTGTAATATGGGGGAATCAGTGAAATGCTCTGAGGGGTGGCAGTTGTGACTAAATCCACATTTCAGGAGAAAAAGGCAGTTTGTTCTGTTGGTCTGCACATGCTGTGAATCCTCAGCCCTGCAGCAGGGGTCCTCCAGGGACTATGGCACACGCAGCCCATCAGTGACAGCCAAACTGTTATGAGGTGACATCTGAAGGAGACAGAGTCCTTGCTGCCTGTTTAGCTCACTAACTTTAAGTGTAGAGAATGGGCTTTATGGTCCAAATCCACTTAATCCACATTGAGAGGGAAAAGAGAAGGGATTTGATCCCAGTGCCTAGTACAGAAAGCAGTAAAAATTTAGTCATTATTAATGTTAACTATTAGAGGCCTTCCAGTTTACTTTCAAAACAGAGGAAGTTGATTTTCATGTCTACACTTAGTCCGTCTTGCTGCTGTTTAAGCCTCTGGTTACAGAAGAGCATCTCAACAGTATTTCACAGAATGGCCCAGTGCCGTCTGGTACCTGTGAAACTCTTGAGTGGACTTGGAGCCCACAGCATCTCTCTCCTTGAGCAAGTAGGCAGGCAGCATTGTATTGGTTAAGATTGTGGGGTCCTGAAGTTCAGAGTTAGAAGCCTGCTTGTAACAGTATCTCTTAACCTTGGGCAATTAACTTAGTCTCTTGGAGTCTTGTTTTCCTCATTTGTAATATGAGGATGATAATATTTACCTTATCAACATGCTGTAATGTACTAAGCACAGCATTTGGCACCTGGTCAGCCCAGGTAGTGGTTCGTTAAGATTGTGATTTTTATGATTAAATCAAATATTGTGTGATTTTAATCTTGAGAATAATTTTCTCTGAGTTAGGGAGCAAACTGAATTTGTTGTCTGGTGTCATTAGGGTGCTTGTTTGTGAGAAGAGGAAGGATGACCTTAGGTTGGATGGCTGAATGGAAGTTTGGGAGGCTGAGGAGAGTGAATTGTTTGGCTTTCTAAAAAGACAGTCAATGTCTGTTATTTGAAAATGCGTTTTGATTGAAAACATTGAGTTTGCCTGATTGTGGATTAAATCCTTATATGTGACTGGACTGAGAAAATTACTGATATTGGCACTCCAGTTTCTCTTACACATTGAAACCTACTCTTTCTCTGCAAGTGCAGACTCCATCTCTGTCTTTTCAACTGAGGGAAAAATAAGATCCTCTTTTGTTTTTTCTAGAATCTATCTTCACTTATTGAATTGGGTGGAAAGTTTGAGCAGTGAGTCATTCCTCTTTGGGGGATCACCTGGATCTTCTTGCTGCAACGCCCTCAGAGCTGAATTCTTAGTGGGAAAACACGTACAGCATCCATGTACATAAAGGATTGGTGATTTCTGGACTATTTGAGTAACTGAACATTACAGAAATAACTGAAAAACAAGCAAAATCACTTATCCCAAAGTGATTGGTTCTTCAAATCCCTACTTCCCAAGTCTTAATGAACTCTTAAGAAGAGAATGTTTTCTCTGTGAGTGAGGGTCAAAGTGGCCTGATACTTAAAGTGAGAAGATGGAACAGAATGAAGAGCATGGATCAGGGAGTCCAGAAAGCTGGCTCCTCGCCTTGCTATTGTATGATTGTGATACCCTGAGCAAGGTGGTTCCCTTGTCTGGCTTCAGTTTTTTCACCTGTATGGTCAGGGGCTGTAGATGATCTCTAGGGTTATGGGTTGGAAGTAGCTTTGTGCATCCTTCCTTAAGAGCATAGACAGACATTCTTGAAGCATCCTTGGCAGCTTGTCGTTCCATCTCTATTTGGCTATTTCATTCATTGGCTTGGCTTCTCTTCTAGAGATTCAGAATCCTTGATTTTCAAGGCAGTTTTGAAGAACTTAATGTTAGGTAGCTTTTCACGTTGGGTGGATTCCTAGCCCTCCAGTAGTCGTAATTCTATCTTTTCCATCTCTCACATGACATATCTTCAGATATTGAACAAGAGTTATGTTGATTCTTCTCCAAGTTATGCTGCCAAAGCTCTTTCTACCATCCCTCTTTAATGTAGTTTCAGACTCTTTGTAATCATGCTAGCTTTCCTGAAATGTTCCCGTTTTTCATTGCCACTTTTAAAATGTGGTCCTCAGAAGAGCTTATAGTACTTCAAATAGGGTATGACCAGCATGGGACATGCTAAGAAGGTTTAAAAATTGTGATTTCATTAGTATAGCCCAAGTTGATATGTTTTTTGGGTTTATTTTATAGACAGCCATGACCTGTTTGAAACATGTATGTAACTGATCCTTGGTGTGTTGTTTTTCGTGTGAATTGCTCATAGTAAGGCCTTATGTTATAGATGAGCAGCTTTTGTTTTTACATCCAGTGTAGTACTTTATCTTTCTTTTTGTGAGTTATTTTGTATCTGTGTCTTGTTCTGGACTGCTAAATCCTTCTGAACCTTCCATCTTCCCTGATTATTAGGGAGCCCCACAAGTCATCTCCTCGTTCTAACTGATCCTGCCTCTGAGTACATCCCAAGTTTGTCTGCTGATGAAAATGCTGACCAGGCAAATTCAAATATAGTCTCTTATGGCTTCCTGTTAGGGTCTTTCTGCCCTTTACATTTGACTTGTGGGGAACCCTGACAGTGGTTTCAGGCTCCAATAGACAGTGTATTTCTTGGTTGGATGTAATTTGTCTTGGTTTGAAGCCTTGAGTTCAAACAACTTTCTCATTAGTTTATCATCTATCTTGAAAATTCTGTAAGTTTTAATTTTTGTATATATTTGGACTCCCAATGCTAGCTTTTTTTCAGTTGTGCTCTAGTTAGCTTTTACTTTAGTGATCTCTAATAATTGCTCCCTAGCCCCCATCCTTTCTTTTCATTCAGTCTCCCCATGGTTTCCTGACCTCTGGAGTGCCCAGTGCTGAGTGCTGAACAAGATGGGGCTGGTGGAACAACAGAAGAGAAAATCTCTTATGTTAGCGTTTCCAGTATTCTTCCAGAGGTACCAGTATGAGTACACACCAGTTTTTCAAAAGACTGTAACTTTAGACCGTTTAAATATAATCTGTGGGGAGATAAGGTTTAAAAAGCAGTGACAAGGAGAATATACTGAAATCTTATTCCAGATTTTCTGAGTGATGCTGTATGTTGCAAAGAACTTTTTATAGAAAATAAAGGATGTATACTGAGATAGGTTAAAAATGTGAATGAAATCTACCTGGCAAAATAACTGGTAAAAACATTAGTTATAAGTATGTAATGGGATATTACTACATCAAAAATACCACAGAAGTTCTCTCTAGTGATCTGTGTGAAGAGAAGTATTGGAGTTTGACATGGAGATAGTTATATACATTGGCCACATCTGCATATATTTTTAATTCTGTGACTTATACTTTGTAATGGAATTTCCTTTGTTGCATCAATTTATATGACCTTTTCTTAGTTTGATATATTACAAAAGAAACTTTAGCGTAAATGTTTCCAAAATAATATCACTGCCCAAATGTCCTATTAAGCCAGTCATTTTATGAATCAGCAAGACCAGTCTCATCTCGCCTTGCTGCCATTTTTTGATCTTTCTCCCTTTCTTCCTCCTGCAAGTGAGCGCGTATCTATATGCTTAAGTATGTACCCACACTGATACCCACTCTCCTTTTTCTCAGCCCAGCTCCAGGGGTGAAAGGAAAGATTGCAAAAACATCTCAGAAGTCTTATGACGATGGGACAAAATTTAAGGAATATCCTATCATTCTGTCACTCTTAAAATATTCTTTTATGGAACATGTACATCCCAAGTTATGGTAGCAATTAGTAGCTCTTTCTGTGTTTGAGCTGCTTTTTAGTGTAAAGTATTAGCAGTAATAGAGCACACACTCTGTAGAGTTAAAGGATCTTATCTGTGAAGTTAGAAAAGATGACTATATCAATTGTAAGTACAGTTGAGAATGGAGGACTCACTGTGAGAATGATTTTGAAGATGTATCTATAAATGCTTGACATTTTAATATAATTATTAGTTTAAGTAGAACTTTTAAAACTACAATGAATTTGCCATTATATCACTATTATCATTGGAATTTTGCTTTAGTTATATTTGGCTCCCAATTTATATAAAACCTTTATCATTTGGAGCATAAACTTAAACTTTTGCAGCATGGATTTTAGGAGCAGTATAGAGATGAATCTCCAGTGATTCTATTTTTTATTACAGGAAATGTTATGTCCAGAAGCTGTCCAAATGAAGGTGTTTTTAATGATTAACTTTCTACACAGGACAAGATACTGTATGGTTTCTAGATTACAGTGCTCTAGGGGGTGCATGTAGAAATTGGAACTCTAATAAGATTCAGTTTTATTAAATACATAAGGTTTTGCACCTTAAAGGTTAAGTATCCAATTGCACCCAACTAGGAAATTCAAAGTTATGATTTTCACAATAACTGTTATGTTGTCCCTATGGGCAGATTTAGAATTTGCATTGTTGGGTGTAATGTATAGTTGATTCTTACATTTAATGAATGACAGAAATTAACTTCATTTTTCTATGTACTTTAATTTGGCAGTATTCATTAATCAGTAATAACTTGAACATATACTATGTGATACGCCCTGAGATATAGAAATGAAGAAATCAAACAAAAAACCCTGCTCTATGTTGTACTCTTAGATAATAGGGGGATGCAGGCATTTAACTCTGTGATCCCATGATAAAATTAAGGGAATAATTTTGCATTGCACCAGGAATGCTTACACATGCTGCTTACAAATGATGTCACTTGCCAAGTTTACATATCTGATTTAGAGGAAACAAAGATTTCAGACTTAATTGAGGACACATGTCTTTGGTATCTTTCTTGCAGTAACTCTTTCTAGTCCTTGAAGACTATCATGAAACCATCAATAGGACTTAACTTTAAAAAACCTCCAACTGAGGTAGCAATTTAAGATTGAGTGATTATTCACTGGGGCATGGTTTTCGTATTACAAAAAATCTAAAGGTTTTAAGGTTCAGACCTCTTTTGGGGCTGTTAAAGCTATGGTATTGTTCGTAAAAATAAAAATCTGAAATAAAAAATGGCCTGGGGTTTCTAAACCGTGTGCCATGTGGTCAGTTCAGTTTTTCTTGACATAGAGCAGGGAGCCATTGTAAACAGGACCATTCTAATCCATATGCAGCTGGCAGCTTCAGTCTTTCACAGACTAACAAGTAAGACCACTATGAGCTCTATAGCTTCTTTAGTTTTCGCATGGGTGCTTCATCACATGGAGGCCAGGGGAGGAGGAGCCAGGGAGAAGGAACACTTTGTCTTCAGACTTAGAAAGTACACTTGGAAAAGAAAAGAGAATCTTTTGAATAAAATCAGAAGGGAAAACATGCATACAAACAAGATTCTGGAATCCTGCAAAATAATAACATACTCAAACTCTTTGCATGGGAGTTTTTTGGCCAATTTTTTTTGGCCAGTGTAAGATTTTTGTCATAAAAGGAAGCAGTTTTTAATGCTTAGTTCTTAGTTTCCAATCTTCTGAGCTTCCTGACATTTAAACAGTATTTTTGACAATGAGAGCAATTAAATTATATGGAAATTTAGCCCCTAAAATATATTTTCCAGTGTCTTTCCCTGGATACTATTAGCTGTAGTCTTGTCTACTAAGAGATGAATTAGGTGACCTCATAAAGTCTCTTTAGTACCCATCCTGGGAGATGTTTAAAAAATATATTTTATATATACCACAGGACCCCTACCTCCTCATTTTCTCTGTCAGTTGAATTCTTAAAATGATTACATTTTTTCTTGTTCCCTGTGACTAAATTTTATTTATTTTCCAGTCTTTAGGCAAAGAATGGCATAAATTAGGGCAGGTAGAAAGCCTCAAAGAGCTTCCTCCACTCTCCTGAAGCTCATATTGTGTCCATCTCCTGTATGACTACCACCCACGAGGGGAAACTCCCATCCCTGTTCTGCTCTCTTTTGTTCATATTTATTGTTGGGCAGCAGACCTTAAGGTAGACAAGGGCGGGTGGGTTTTAAAGAGGAAACTCCTATTTAAACTCCTGTTTTTAAGAGGAAGTTCCCATTCCTGATACTCTTGCTGTTATTTTCTCCCGGTGGCCGTCTCTTCTTTTTTTTCAGGGGAGACATGGGAGAGAGAGATTAAATCCAAGAAAGCAGGGGGATTTTCACCACCTCTTTTATCCTCCTTCATGGCCCTGCTCATCTTTTCCTTTTCCAGACTGCTTCTTTACAAATCAGACCTGGGGAGGTTTTTTCCCACAAAATAGATTCTGCTATCAGTTACTGTGCTTCAGGAAGTCTGGGGCTTGAATCCTGAGAATCTCTATGTTTCTTGAGTTATGCAAGCGCCCTTGATGCCCAATTAGATTTGAGAACTGTTGGATACCTGTGCACCGCAGATACTTCAGGAGTTCTTGAGTCCTAGGTCACAGGAGTCAATACCAGTGGGGCTTAGAGCATGGCAGATAGGTCCACAGGTATCGGGGGCTCGTGACCTGACAACCAAAGCTTCACGGAGTGAGAGTGCAGTTGAACTTAACTGAAGTCAGCCTGTTGTGGGGGCTGGTGTTTACAGTGCCCTGTTTAAAGTTTATTAGAGAGGGGAGCTATCAAGATGGCGGAGGAGTAGGACGTGGAGCTCACCTCCTCCCACAAATACATCAGAAATACATCTACACATGGAAAAATTTGCACAGAACATATACTGAACACTGGCAGAAGAGCTCAGACTTCCAAAAGGGCAAGGAAACCTCCACGTAACTGCGTAGGACAAAAGAAAAAAGAAAAAAAAAGGGAGGGAAAGGAATCAGGATGGGACCTGCACCCCAGGGAGGGACCTCTGAAGGAGGAAAGGTTCCCACACCTGGGAAGTCTGCTCGTGGGCAGGGAGATCAGCTTGGACAGAGGGGGAGATTTGGAACCTTGGAGGAGAGCACAGCAACCGGTTTGTGGTAGGCAAAACGGAGAGTAACCTGCACAGACAGTACCGCCACCCTGTGCTCCCTACCCTGGATGCTTGTCTGCCGGTATGGGCAGGGGCTGAGTGCTGAAGCTCAGGCTTCAGAAGTCAGACCCAGGGAGACGACCAGGGTTGGCCGTGGGAGACAGCCAGACGAGGCTGGAGTGTGGCAACAGAGGGTATCCTTGGAAGAAGCCTGGGCCCACCAGGGACGCAAGGCGGCACCATTGCTGGGGGATGTGTGAGGAGAGGGGAGGCACTGCCATAGGAGCTTCTTTCCCTGTGCGTGCTCTCAAGCAAGAGGACACCACCTGCACAAGCTTCTGGGATGGGCGCGAGCCACCGCCGCTGTTCTGGGCTCCAGAGGTGGGCACGGGCTGCTGCCACCACTAAGAGACCCACAGGCAGGTGCCAGTTGCTTCCCCTGCTGTCCCAGGAGTGCATGGGCTGCTGCTACCACTGCAAGACCTGTGAGCAGGCATCAGTCATGGCTCCTACCATCTGAGGAGAGTGCAGGGACAGCACATGGGCTGTGAGCAGGTGCCAATCGCTGCCCCTGCCATCCCGGGAGTACGCACAGGCCGCTGCTGCACCTTCACACCCCCGTATCAAGGGGATGATGGCCAGCACACGCTGAGGAAAGAGGCAGCAAGCAACCAAACTAAAACCAGCCCCTTGATTCCAGACAAGATGGTTGAGTAGAAAGACTTGAGCTCACCTCCTCTCAGAAAAACACCGTAATCACAACTAACTGCTGAACAGCCATTGACAGAAAAGACTGGAACCTACCAAAAAAGATATTTTACATCCAAAGACGAAGAAGCCACAGTAAGATGATAGGAGGGGTGCTTTCATGATGTAAACAAATCCCATACCCACTGAGTGGGCGACCCATAAACTGTAAAATAATTATATCGCAGAGGTTCTCCCAGAGGAGTGAGAGTTGCGAGCCCAGCGTTAGGCTCCCCAGTCTGAGGGTCTGGAATTGGGAGGAGGAGCCCCCAGAGCATTTGGCTTTGAAGACCAGTGGGGCTTGAGTGCAAGTGCTCCACAGGGCCGGGGGAAACAGAGACTCCACTCTTGGAGGGCACACACACAAGGTTTCATGTGCACTGGGAACCCATCACAAAGCAGTGACTCCCTAGGAGGCTGGGCTGGACCTACTGGTGAATCTTGGAGGGTCTCCTGGGGAGACGGGTTGGCTGTGGCTCACTGTGGGGGCAAGGACACTGGTGGCGGAGGCCCCAGGGAATATTGATCCACGTGAGCGCCCTTGGAGGTCGCCATTTTGGCATGGAGACCTGGCCCAACCCAGCAGCCTGCAGGCTCCACTGCTGGGACAACTCAGGGCAAACAACAAGGAGGGTGCTGCCCCATCGACAGACAGGCTGCCTAAAGTCATATGGAGCTCACAACCACCCCTAAACACACCACTTGGTGTGGCCCCACCCACCAGGACAAGACCCAACTCTACCCACCAGTGGGCTGACACCAGTCCCTCCCACCAGGAAGCCTGCATAAGCCCCTGGACCAACCTCACCAGAACCAAGAGGAACTACACCCTTGCAGTCTGCAGAAAGGAGACCACAAACATGGGAAGTTAGACAGAGTGAAAGGGCAGAGAAATATGGTCCAGATGAAGGAACAAGAGAAAAACCCAGAACAACAACTAAGTGAAGTGGAAATAGGCAGCCTACTTGCTGAAGAATTCAGAGTAATGATAGTAAAGATGATCCAAGGTCTCAGAAAAAGAAATAGAGGCACATACTGAGAAGATAAAACAAATGTTTAACAAAGAGCTAGAAGGCTTAAAGAACAAACAGATGAACAATAACTGGAGTGAAAAATACACTAGAAGGAATACATAGGAGAATAAGTGAGGCAGAAGGATGAATAAGTGAGCTGGAAGACAGAGTGGTGGAAATCACTGCTGCAGAAGAGAATAAAGAAAAAAGTATGAAAAGAAATGAGGACAGTCTCAGAGACATCTGGGACAACATTAAGTGCACCAACATTTGCATTATAGGGGTCCCAGAAGGAGAAGAGAGAGAGAGAGAGAGAAAGGGCCTGAGAAAATATTTGAAGAGATTATAGCCAAAAACTTCCATAACATGGGAAAGGAGACACTCAAGTCTAGGATGCTCAGAGAGTCCCATACAGGATAAACCCAAGGAGGAACATGCGAGACACATAGTAATCAAACTGAGAAACATTAAAAACAAAGAGAAAATATTAAAAGCAAGAAATAACACACAAGGGAATCCCCATAAGGCCATCAGCTGATTTTTCAGTAGAAACTCTGCAGGCCAGAAGGGAGTGGAATGATAAGTGATGAAAGGGAAAAACCTACAACCAAGAATACTCTACTCAGCAAGGTTCTCATTCAGATTCCACAGAGAAATCAAAAGCTTTACAGACGAGCAAAAGCTAAGAGAATTCAGCACCACCAAACAAGCTTTACAACAAATGCTAAGGGAATTTCTCTAGGTGGAAAAGCAAAGGAGACAACTAGAAACAAAATTACAAATGGGGAAGCTCACTGGTAAAGGCAAACATACAGTACAGTCAGGAAATCATCCACACAAAAATATATCAAAACCAGCAGTCGTGAGAAGGAGAGTACAAACACAGGATATTGGAAATGCAATTGAATTGAAGAGACCAACCACTTAAAACAGTCTTGTATGTTATAGAGTGCTATATCAAAACCTCGTGGGAGGGACTTCCCTGGTGGTGCAGTGGTTAAGAATCTGCCTGCCAATGCAGGGGACACAGGTTTGATCCCTGGTCTGGGATGATCCCACATGCCATGGAGCAACTAAGCCCGTGTGTTACAACTCCTGAGCCTGTGCTCTAGAGCCCATGAACCACAACTACTGCACGCCACAACTACTGAAGCCCGCGCACCCTAGAGCCTGCGTGCCACAACTGTTGAGCCCACACCCCGCAACTACTGAAGCCCACATGCTCTAGGGCCCACGTGCCACAACTACTGCGCCCATGTGCTGCAACTACTGAAGCCCGTGTGCCTAGAGCCTGTGCTCTGCAACAAGCCACTGCAGTGAGAAGCCTGCGCACCGCAATGAAGAATACCCCTGCTCACCGCAGCTAGAGAAAGCCTGCACACAGCAGTGAAGACCCAATGCAGCCAAAAAAACCCACCAAACCTCATGGGAACTGCAAACCAAAAATCTATAATAGATGCACACACAAAAAACAAAAAGCAATCCAAACAGAACACTAAAGATAGTCATCAAAACACAAGAGAAGAGAACAAAAGAGGAAGGGAAGAAAAAAAGACCTACGAAAACAAATCCAAAACAATTAACAGAATGGAATAAGAGCATATGTGTCGGTAATTACCTTAAATGTAAGTGGATTAAATGCTCCAACAAAAAGACACACTGGCTGAATGGATACAAAAAGAAGACCTGTATATAGGCTGTGTACAAGAGACCCACTTCAGATCTAGGGACACATACAGACTAAAAATGAGGGGATGGAAAAAGGTATTCCATGCAAATGGAAACCAAAAGTAAGCGGGAGTGGCATTACTCATATCAGACAAAATAGACTTTACAATAAACACTGTTACAAGAGACAAAGAAGGACACTACATAATGATCAAGGGATCAATCCAAGAAGAAGATACAACAATTGTAAATATATTTGCACCGAACAGAGCACCTCAATATAAGGCAAATGCTAACAGCCATAAAAGGAGAACTTGACAGTAACACAATAATAATGGGAGACTTTAACACCCCACTTACATCAATGGATGGATCATCCAGACAGAAAATCAATAAGGAAACACAGGCCTTAAGTGACCCATTAGACCAGATGGACTTAATTGATATTTATGGAGCATTCCATCCAAAAGCAGCAGAGCACACATTCTTCCCAAGTGCACACAGAACATTCTGCAGGATAGATCACATGCTGGGCCACAAAGCATGCCTTCGTAAATTTAACAAAATTGAAATCATATCAAGAATCTTTTCTGACCATAATGCTTTGAGGTTAGAATCAATTACAAGAAAAAAACTGGGAAAAAAACACACAAACACATGGAGGCTAAATAATACGTTAGTAACCAATGGATCACTGAAGAAATCAAAGAGGAAATCAAAAACATACCTAGAGACAAATGACAACAAAAACATGACAATGCAAAACCTATGGGACGCAGCAAAAGCAGTTCTAAGAGGGAAGTTTATAGCGATACAAGATTACCTCAGGAAACAACTCAAACAACCTAACCTTACACCTGAAGCAACTAGAGAAAGAAGAACAAACAAAATCCAAAGCTAGTAGAAGGAAAGAAATCATAAAGATCAGAGCAGAAATAAATGAAATAAAAACAAAGAGAACAATAGCAAAGATCAGTGAAACTAAAAGCTGGTTCTTTGAAAAAGTAAACAAAATTGATAAACCTCTAGCCAGGCTCATCAAGAAGAAAAGGGAGAGGCTCAAATCAATAAAATTTAAAAAGAAAAAGGAGAAGTTACAACTGACACCATAGAAATACAAAGGATCCTAAGAGACTACTACAGGCAACTACATGCAATAAAATGGACAACCTAGAAGAAATGGAGAAAGTGTTAGAAGGGCTCAACCTTCCAAGACTGAACCAGGAAGAAATAGAAAATATGAACAGACCAATCACAAGTACTGAAATTGAATACGTGATTTAAAAACTTCCAGTAAACAAAAGCCCAGGACCAGATGGCTTCACAGGCGAATTCTACCAAACATTTAGAGAATAGTTAATACCTATCCTTTTGAAACTCTTCCAAAAAATTGCAGAGGAAGGAACACTCCCAAACTCATTCTCTGAGGCCACCATCACTCTGATACTAAAACCAGACAAAGACACCACAAAAAAAAAAGAGAGAAAATTAGGGCTTCCCTGGTGGTGTGGTGGTTAAGAATCTGCCTGCCAATGCAGGGGACACGGGTTTGAGCCCTGGTCTGGGAAGATCCCACATGCTGCGGAGCAGCTAAGCCCGTACGCCACAACTACTGAGCCTGCTCTCTAGAGCTCAGGAGCCACGACTACTGAAGCCCCCGCGCCTAGAGCCCGAGCTCTGCAACAAGAGAAGCCACCACAATGAGAAGCCTGCGCACCACAACGAAGAGTAACCCCTGCTCTCTGCAACTAGAGAAAAAACCCGTGTGCAGCAACAAAGACCCAATGTTGCCAAAAAAAAAAAAAAAAAAAATCATGAAAAAAAAGAAAATTACGGGCCAGTATCACTGGTGAACATAGATGGAAAAGTCCTCAACAAAATACTAGCAAACCAAATCAAACAATACATTAAAAGGGTCATATGCTATGATCAAGTGGGATTTATCCCAGGGATGCAAGTATTCTTCAATATCCACAAATCAATCAGAGTGATACACCACGGTAACAAACTGAAGAATACAAACCATAGGATCATCACAATAGACGCAGCAAAAGCTTTTCACAAAATACAACACCCATTTATGCTAAAAATTCTGCAGAACGTGAGCATAGAGGGAACCTACCTCAACGTAATAAAGCCCATGTATGACAAACCCACAGCTAACATAATTATCAGCAGTGAAAAGCTGAAAGCATTTCCTCTTAAGATCAGGAACAAGGCAAGGATGTCCACTCTCATCACTTTTATTCAACATAGTTTTGGAAGTCCTAACCATGGCAATCAGAGAAGAAAAAGAAATAAAAGGAATCCAAATTGGAAAAGAAGAAGCAAAACTGTCACTGATTGCAGATAACATGATACTATACATAGAAAGTTCTAAAGATGTTACCAGAAAACTAGGGCTCATCAATGAATTCGGTAAAGTTGCAGGATACCAATTAATACACGGAAATCCCTTGCATTCCTATGTAGTAACAACAGAAGATTGGAAAGAGAAATTAAGGGAAAAAAATCCCATTGACCATCACATCAAAAAGAGTAAAGCACTTAGGAATAAGCCTCCTTAAGGAGGCAAAAACCTATTCTGTGAATACTGTAGGACACTGTTGAAGGAAATTGAAGATGACACAAACAGATGGAAAGATATACCACGTTCTTGGATTGGGAGAATCAATATTGTCAAAATGACTATACTACTCCAGGCAGTCTACAGATTCAGTGCAATTCCTATCAAACGACCAATGGCATTTTTCACAGAACTGGAACAAAAAATTTTAAATTTTGTATGGAAACCCAAAAGACCCCAAATAGCTAAAACAATCTTGAGACAGAAGAACAGAGGTGGAGGTACCAGGCTTCCTGACTTAAGACTATACTACAAAGCTACAGTCATCAAAACAGTATGGTACTGGCGCAAAAAACAGACACATAGATCAACAGAACAGGACAGAATGCCCAGAAATAAACCCACGCAGCTCTCGTCAATTGATCTACGACAAAGAAGGCAAGAATATAGAGTGGAGAAAAGAAAGTTTCTTCAGCAAGTGGTGCTGGGAAAACTGGTCAACTACATATAAAAGAATGAAATTATAACATTCTCTAACACCATATACAAAAATAAACTCAATATGGATTAAAGATGTAAACATAAGACCAGATACTATAAAACTCCTAGAGGAAAACATAGGCAGAACACTCTTTGACATGAATAGTAGCAATATCTTTTTGCAGCCACCTCCTAGAATCATGAAAATAAAAACAAAAATAAACAAATGGCACCTAATTAAACTTAAAAGCTTTTTCATAACAAAGGAGACCATAAACAAAACAAAAAGACAACCCACAGAATGGGAGAAAATATTTGCAACTGAAGTGACCGACAAGGGATTAATCTCCAAAATATACAAACAGCTCATGCAGCTCAATATCAAAAAAGAAAAAAAATCAAAAAATGGGCTGAGGATCTAAATAGACATTTCTCCAAAGAAGACATACAGATGTCCAAAAACCACTTGAAAAGATGCTCAACATTGCTAATTGTTAGAGAAATGCAACTGAAAACTACAATGAGGTATCACCTCACACTGGTCAGAATGGCCATCATCAAAAAGTCTACAAACAACAAAGGCTGGAGAGGGTGTGGGGAAAAGGGAACTCTCCTACACTCTCAGTGGCAGTGTAAATTGGTACAGCCACTATGGAGAACAGTATGGAGGTTCCTTATAAAGGTAGAAATAGAGCTACCGTATGATCCAGCAATCCCACTCCTGGGCATATATCTGGAGAAAGCCATAATTTGAAAAGATACATGCACCCCAGTGTTCATTGCGGCACTGTTTACAATAATCAAGACATAGAAGCAACCTAAATGTCCCTCGACAGATGAATGGTTAAAGAAGTGGTACATATATATGGAGAATATTACTCAGCCATAAAAAAGAATGAAATAATTCCATTTGCAGCAACATGGTTGGACCTAGAGATTACCAATACTAAGTGAAGTAAGTCACACAGAGAAAGACAAGTATCATATGATATCACTTACATGTGGAATCTAAAAAAATGATGCAGGTAAACTTGTTTACTGAAGAGAAATAGACTCACAGACTTAGAGGGCTGCCTTTGGCTGCCATGGGGGAAAGGTGGGAGGGGTGATGAATTGGGAGATTGGGATTGGCATATGCACACTACTATATGTAAAATAGATAATCAACAAGGACTTACTATAGAGCACAGGGAACTCTAGTCAATACTCTGTAATAACCTATACAGGAAAAGAATCTGAAAAAAGAATAGATACATGAATGTGTGTAACTAAATCCTTGCTCTACACCTGAAACTAACACAACATTGTGAGTCAACTATACTCCAATATAAAATAAAAAATTTTTTAAAAATCCAAATATCTTTCTGTGTTTTGCAAGAAAAAGATAAAGTATATTTTGTACTCCTTTATATTCCTTTTAATTTGGAAGTTGATGGAAAGCTGCACTTGAAGATGTAATGGGTAAGCTGACATCCTCACCCCTGCTCAAAGATGAGACTAATTAAAAATATGTACTTTGTTCACATAATTGATATATCTAAGTAGATTTTTTTATAAAGAGGATCCACATTGTTTTTCATAATGGCCCGTCTTTTTAGTGGAATATAGTGTTTCCTTAGTTTCTTTCATCTTCATATTAATATGAGATTTAAAATAAATAAATTTATTTATTTATTTTTGGATTCATTGGGTCTTCGTTGCTGTGTGGGGGCTTTCTCTAGTTGTGGTGAGCAGGGGCTGCGGTGTGCAGGCTTCTCATTGCGGTGGCTTTCTCTTGTTGCGGAGCACAGGCTCTAGGCACACGGGCTTTAGTAGCTGCGGCACGCGGGCTCAGTAGTTGTGGCGCACAGGCTTAGTTGTTGTGCGGCATGTGGGATCTTCCCAGACCAGGGCTTGAACCCGTGCCCCTTGCGTTGGCAGGTGTATTCTTAACCACTGTGCCACCAGGGAAGTCCCTAATATGAGAATTTTAAACATGTATTTTGATGACATTTCTCTTTAACATTCTTCATCACCATCAGCATCATATTGGTATTCTCTTGTTGGAAGGATATTCCAGGTACAGGAAAATATGAGCAGAGTCAACAGGCATGTTTGAGAAACAGCAGGCCCTGCTCTCTTGGGGCCAAAGTGTAGGCTCCTTGAAAAAAGAGTGGAAGCATAGATTAGGGGCAGAGTGTCAGGAGCTTTAAAGTAATTTCTGTTTGGACTTTATTCTGTGTGTCATAGCTTTTATAGGGAAATGGGCTCAGAGTTTAAAATGGTAACTCCATAAATATAATTGTAGCATCACATCTTAGTTAGAATGATAATGTCTTATATTTGAGTTGCATTTCAGAACTTTAAAAACTGTATACTACATGCAGTATTTCTGTACCACACAAGGAAAATATCTTTAAAAAGGCTTTCTCTTGACACAGTTTGTGGTCTTGTGACTCAGTGGCAGGCCTGTCCTGAGAGGACAGGGACCTGTGATGACTGTGAAATAAATGATAGCCTCATCGTACAGAGGACAGCCTGAGCTGCATTAGGATCTCCTTTGTCTCAGGGTTTGGGGCTTCTCCCTGCTCTGGCCGATCTATATTTTCCTCCTCATCCCTGCCCCCTGCTTCCTGCCCTCTCTTCCTCCATTAACATACTGGTGCTTTGAGCCTTAGGTCTGAAGGTCTCTATCATCTTGCTGTTCCTTTAGGGAAGCACATACCTAACCTGATGAGGTCCTTTTCAAAATAGTGGATTATGCTGTGTTTTCAGCAACGGATGATTTTTGCATATTACAGTCTTTTAACATCTCCTTAAAGTTAAAACCAGGTGCATTCTTAATAATGTATATACTAAACAGAATAAGTAATTGTTTGTCAATGTGGTGGGTTATATAAATATAAAACGTAGGAGTTTCATATACACCTGGTGAAATAATCACTGACAGATATGGAAAGAAGGGCAAAAACGAGTTGAAAGGACTAGTTCATCCTCATTTGTCACTTGTTTTTCTTTAAAAGAGTACTAAAGGGTACATTAAAAGTCAAAGTTGGACTTCCCTGGTGGTCCAGTGGTTAAGACTCTGTGCTTCCACTGCAGGGGGCACGGGTTCAATCCCTGGTTGGAGAGGATCCCGCATGCTGCGTGGCAGGGCCAAAATAAAATAAAATAAAAACTGCATCAACAGTTAAGAAAAAGATCAAAGTTGTTTACAATCTGTATCAAAGTTTTGTTTTAACAGTGTTTTCAACATTTTAAATCTTTCTGGTTATTATGTGAAGTCTTTATGAAGAGTAAAAGTACTTGCCATAATTAGCCAAGTGATGTTTCTGTATGGATATTTATTTTCAAAACATCAGTTGCTTTGAAATCACATTAGACAGTATTTTAGTATAAGTCTTTGAATGTTGTTATGATTTAATTTATCCCAGAATTCCAGAAAAGGATTTAGTTTGGTTTAAAAATAAATAAAACTCAAATCTGAAATGTATTTATTGAGACTGGATTTTGTTGCCTATACAGAACATATCTTTTTCCTAGTTTAAAAAATGATCACTGATGATAAATGCAGCATAAAAATCCTGTGAACCCAACTGACATAAAGTAATTTAGTAAATATAATAAGGGCAGCATTTCAAAACACTGAGTAAAGATAGATTATTCAATGGATAATGTTGGGACTAGTGGATATTCATCTAGGAAAAAACAAAGTACAAACTCCAAATACTGTAATGTAAAACTGAAAACATATAGTAAGTATTGGAAGAAACCATAGGATAATTCTTTTATAAACCGCATGGGGAATGACAGTCTACATCTGCTACAATAACCAGGAGCCATAAAAGAATAGATTGATAGCAGTTCAGTTACATAAAATCTCTAAATTTCTGTGTGACAGAAGCCACCAAATTCACCTAAATGGAAAAACATTTTTGCAGCTCTTAACACAGACAAAGGGCTAATTTCCTTAATATATAAAAAGTTCCTTCAAACTCTTATCACAGACAAAAGGCTATTTTCTCCTACACATAAACCTGTATTTGTAATAGCAGAAAAATTGGAAATTGCCTAAATGCTCACATACAGGGGACTGGTAAATACTGTAAAGTGTGGTGGAATTCTTCGCAGTTCTAAAAAAGAAGGAAGCAATGGAGAAAGCACTTCTGGTGTTTACCATTTGGGTAAAAAGGGAGAAAATAGAATATATTTCTGCTTCCTTACATATAACTAAACTACTTCTGGGTGAATACAAGGGAAATAAATCACATTCGTTTTCATGGAGTGAGAACTGGATGGCAAGGGGGCACAGGGTTGGAGGGAGTTTTTCCACTGCACATACCCTTTTGTTCTTTTTGTTTGGATTTTTTGAAGGTATCTCTTGAAAAAATAAGTTCTGAGAAATAAATTATGAAGGAAGGGTCTTGAAAAAATTGAACATTTAAATATATTGGGTTATTTTTTTAAATTGGAGTATAGTTGCTCTACAATGTTGTGTTAGTTTCTACTGTACAGCAGTGTATCAGCCAGTGTATACATATATCCTCTCTTCCTCGGATTTCCTTCCCATTTAGGTCACCACAGAGCATTGAGTAGAGTTCCCTGTGCTATATACATAGGTTCTCATTAGTTATCTATTTTATACATAGTAGTGTATATATTGTTTTAATAAAATGTTTTAGTTTCCTTGCTTGAAAAATAACATTACTCTAAGGGGCAAAAAGTGGGCCGTTCAGGGGGAGCATGTATGTTTAATTAAAGTGCCTCTTCAGCAATATTAAAAATCAGTCAGTTGTGATTTGGGGCAGAGTACATGAAAACCTGTGGGAGACCGAGTTTCGAAGTTTGCTTTGAACTTGGACCGGGAGGAGAAGGGGTTAAAGGTGCGAAGCAGGTAAAGGAAGGGTTAAAGGCATTATGCAAGCTGTTAAGTAAAAAGGAAGTGCATTACAAAATGCTGAGCTCAGGAGTCTGGCTGCCGGCCAAGCCTTTGCTTTCCTCACTACAGCTGAGGGCTTTCGAAGCTTCCCACCAGTGGGTTTGTCTGAACTGTTTAGGAATGCGGCCGCGGTCGCCAGCTGACGTCAGCGCCGCCGGTTCAGCCGGGGGCCAGAGCCGGGACTGACAGCGCGGGAGGCGGGGCGGCGTGTGTGTGACTGACACAGAGGAGGCGGCGCGAAGGTTTGAGGTTCCTTAATGAATATTAAATTTCTGGTTATAGATTTTTCCTTGTAGGTGAAAGACTTTCTTTCTCCTATCGTTTTTGAAAGCCAGGGCTCTGTATCGCTTCAGTGTAAATATAAGCATAAAACTAAATATAGCTTACATATCATACTCTCAAATTTCATGGGCCTTTTTGTTTCTGAGAAAGAGAAACAGTAAAAACTATGGTGATTTGTAGCGGAGGAGGGGCTAAGGAGATGATTTTTACTGAACATGAGGGTCTTGATTTTTCTTGCCTAAAGTCCATTTTATTTCAGAATTGATACAGGAAAGAAATTGTAAAAGCTCTCATGCAATTCTGTAAAACAGAAGATCAAAAAAGAAGAAATACTAATGTGGAAAACTGCCAATACTGAATATAACTCTATTAAAACCACCTATGGGCATGATAGGTTTGGGTTATTGCTGCTGATTCTTCAGCCCTTAAAGAAAAATGTGGGCATTTTTCTAGGGACATCTTACAAGAATCATGTTTAAAGCTGCATTTCCGCCATTATCTTCTGTTTTCATATGATTACTTTTACTTTTAACAACATGTGTTGTTCTTAACTATATTAATTAGATCATTTTGCTTAGTCATAGCCGAGAATTTTGTTTTAATCTTCTGGTCCTAACTATGACTATAGTTAGGAATGCAACTTATTAGCTTTACGTGTGTGTGGAGGGGGACCTGCGGGGGTTGAGAGGTGTGAGTGGTGTGTACGGAGTGCAATACAAGTTCATAAACAGGGGTCTACAAAGAGCCGTTCAACTTCATGGACAACTTTGTTACTTGACCCGGCCAATAAAGGAAGACTGTTTGGTGTGGCTTCTGAAGTTATCTGGTATAGTTAATTTAATCAACTGTATTTGAGTAACTGTTACAGGGACACCAAATTTATAAAAGTATTGATACGTTATTATGACTTTCGATAGAGGAGGTTTTAGTGTTTCATGAAAGGAAGACTTCTGCTTATTTGTCCTTCTTGTTAAGAAGCTGCTTCTGCATGATCTTGATCATTTCTTTAGGCATTGATGGCACTCACCTTCTGGAGTCAGTCACTGTAATTACACTTATGTGTAGCAGCCCAGCTAAGGTGAAGTCAGCGTACAGATCAGGAGGAAACAAAGCAACAAAAAACCAGGACCTTCTTTGGCAAAAGACATGTTCAGCCCTAAATTGACAATTCCATAGAGTTTATGAGTGTTCTGAGTTTGTGAATAGTATCACAGTAATTGATATATTTTCTTTTTAAGGCATCAGGCTAGACTTTAAGAACTTGTGTTTTTTGCTTCGGTAACTTTGGCAAAATACACTTCATGCAGAATAATGATGAAAGCATAAAGAACTATATAAGCTATTCTGTTATATTGGATTCAAATATTAAGGTTATTTCATTTAATACATGGAATATCCAACAGGAATATTTGATATATTGAACATTGAATTAGGAAAGAGGTTATGAATTCTTGCTTAGTCAGCAATTGTATGACTTTGTCCACTCACTTTTTTTTTTTTTTTTTTTTGCGGCATGGGGGCCTCTCACTGTTGTGGCCTCTCCTGTTGCGGAGCACAGGCTCCGGACGCGCAGGCTCAGCGGCCATGGCTCACAGGCCCAGCCGCTCCGCGGCATGTGGGATCTTCCCAGACCGGGGCACGAACCCGTGTCCCCTGCATCGGCAGGCGGACTCTCAACCACTGCGCCACCAGGGGAGCCCTGTCCACTCACTTTTAACCTCACTGTGTCTTGGTTTCTCCAGGGAGAAATGCTTTTAATTAGTTCCTCCATAAGGGGACTCAAGGCGAAGAGGCTATTATCAAAACATAAAAACATTCTGAGTAATGATACAGTATGGTTGGGCTCCCTAGGAGTAGTAAGGCAGCAGAAGAAATGAAGACCTGGTATGCTCACTGGTCTCTCCATCTACCTGCTTGTGTAAAGCAACCCAGCACCACTGATGTGAAGTCCTCATTGGCTCTACCCTCTCCTCTGGGAGTAAAGCCACGAGTGATTTGAGTATGGATTTAGAATTAGAATTTCCTTTCTTTGTTTTTGCAAAAGTAGTTATTTCTTCTAAGATAAAACCTCTTCAAAATACAGAGTAAATGCTTATGTCTTGTTATTTGAGTCTATATTTGGACTCTGTAGAAGAAAAGTATGACTTAGTTAATTATCTGCTTTTTAAGCTCTTTTAATGTCGACTAAGGCGAGCATATTTTGGGTTGTAAAGGATGGGAACATGGCAGAAATTGCTGCCCACCAGTCATGATATTAGTGAAGAAGGAGCTTCTTAATTGGAAGCTTTTGCCCAAAACTACAGTGTTTTTGTTCCCCAAATACTACGATATATTTCAGAAGCTTCAACCTTATCTTTAATAAGAACCCTTTAAAATTACTTTTGTCTACTTAATCCATGGTTTAAAAGGTATTATCTGCAAATACACTTGCATCTGTATTATGTCATTCAATTAAAAGAAAGACATTATAGCAGGGAATATCAAACAACTGCAAATAGCTAACATAACCACACTAAGTTGATTTAATTCCAGCTCACACGAAAAAAAAAAGGATGTTTATTAGCCTTGTAGCTTACCCTTAGTCAACCTTCAGTTTCTATTAGATGGTTTGAAAATTTGGGCAAAACATGTAGATACTTTATTACCGTTTCCAGTGAACCGTAGGGGATTGAGACTGGGGCCTCTACACGTGAAACCTCTTGATTAAAAGAGGGAAGAACCTCACAAGAGATAGTTGGGCTACCTCAATATGCAGGAGTAGAACTATTGGGTAGGTCAGAATTTCAACTATCATACTTCAGATCTAGCATCTTGTTTATTTGCAATGGGCTTGGGGGAAAGCAGCATCCTTGGTTTGATCCTGTGAATGCTGATGGCCCAGGCATAGTATTATGGTTCAGTATGTTATATTATTCAACATATTATTCAGTATGTTTCAGAGCTTGAGTTTAGAATTTTCCCCTCCTGTTGCCTTGCTTATCAAGAATTAGTGATGTGAAGGCATTTATTGTTTATGTTATTTGGAGCAGCTGGCAGCACAGTTGTCTCTTAGTTCTGGTTAGTGTTTTAACTGTTTGCATATTCCTTTTATGGGCTACTTCTTGGCTTCTTTTAAGATAGAATTGAAAGAGATTCAGCAGTGGAAACAGATTGTCAAAACCAGAAAAGAGGCACATTGTGCTCAGTTTTCAAAACTCTTCTGTTAATCTCTGTTTTGGTTTCTAAGAGCATTGCTGAAGAATCTGTTTTCTTATGAGTGTCCATCTTGAATATTAAATTTAAAATGGTTTATTTTGAATTTCCTCTCATTGAGGCTGGTTTCTCATATGGCTTCCATTGAAGGTATTTGACATTAAAATTTATTTTCTGTTCCCATTCATTTATTCTTTTCGCATATATTCTCTGAACACCTATTGTGTGCCAGACTTTATTCGGGTGCTGGGTACATACTGCTGAATAAAAGCAGTTCTCGCAGTCTAATGGAAATTAGCATTAGCTTGCAGTCTAATGGAAACTAGAGATAATAAAGTATGTCTGAAGGAAGTTCCTGAGGGCAGAAGGACCTGATGTATACAAGGAATTGAAAGGAGCCCACATGGGTGGTGAACTAGAGGAAGATGAGGGGAGGGTGATGCCTGATGGAGTAGGAGAAATGGTCAGGGCAAGATCCTGTAAGGTGTTCTTAGGGCTTGGTAAGGAATTGGCTTTTATTCTGAGTGTAGTGGCAGGGCACCCACCAGTTGCTGTGTGGAGAATAGGTTGGTAAGGGCAAGAGTAGAAGCAAGGCTTCCAGTAAAGAACATGGTTGCAGCAGTTCTGGCAGTATTAGCTTAGACTAGTGTGGGGCAGTGGAGATGGAGAGCAGTGGACACCTCAACAGCATTCAGTGATGGGATTGGATGGGGTGGGTGAAGAGGAGGAAAGAATTGGATTTGGATGAGCTGTTCAGAGAGGTCAGATAGGTAGAGTGGCTGAAATAAATCCTTTTTTCTTTTGTGCTATAGAATTAGTTATGTTTTTAAAATTTGAAGATACAGGATTTTAACTTCTACTTGTTGGGTGTCTTATTAACTCATACTGAATTACTTTAGTTTCCTCTGTGGAAAAAGAAATGTCTTGTAGTAGTTACAAACGCAACAACCCCCAAACTAAAGGACTCAGCATGAAGGAACTCTGCTATGCTCATTAAATATGATTGGGGGGTAAAACAGATAAGGCTGTGTGTGTTTCAGAGGAGTGAGCACTCAGTACCTCTTGAGATTAGTTGATTTTTCAGTGTTTCTTTGCTTATTTTTATATTATTTTTCCCTAAAGGATTTTGAGTGACTTAAAGAAAATGATATAATACAACAAAATAATAAAAATAGAAATAGAAAATAAAAAGTATAGAGATTTTCCAGCTGACTAGTTTAAGAAAATTAAAAATAGTGTACAGGTTTGTTTTTGGAATAGTGTTAAAATTGGGACATTGTTCCAATCTTCGTACATTTCTGGATTAGCTAGAAGGTTGGAAAGTTGGTGGTTTATGATGTTATTTTTTATTTCTGCAGATGATGCCATTAGCCTATACATAGTAGGACCTGCCCTTGACTTGTTTTTATGGTGCTGATATGTCCAGACACTCTCATGTGATTCTCCTGAAAACTAGTTACACATTTATGATAGAGCTACTTAATATGTTTGTGGCTGTGGAACAGAACAAATAATGCTTTATTTGGCACTTTTCTCTTAAGTAGCTGAGATACCTGATTGTGTAGATTAGATTGGATTGGAAATGCTGGGTTTAGTCCAAGATAAGACTTTCTTGAAGCTGGTAACATGACGAATAGGATCATAGGATAATAGAACCAAAGACCTCTAGTAATGGAGAAAGAAGTGACCCAAATAATAGAAACTACAACAAAAGCTGAACACTGTGTGCCTTGTACTATGCTAATCCCTTTCTCTTAGTTATTTTATTTAAATCTTAATCCTTCCAAAGAGGCTGTGAAGCAGTGTTTGAATCTTCACTTTATAGATGAGGAAACTGGGTTGTAGGGAGGTCATTACTTGCTCAAGGATATAGAGCTGCTAACAAATTCCAGAGTTGGGACTTGAACCCAGATTTGACTGGCTCCAAAACCCATGCTCTCATTTTAATGAGTAGCACAGGAATACTTAAGATAGAAATACTTACTGATTCCTATGTAAGAGTGAGTTTGTGTGTCGGGATGGAAATGCGTTGAGAACTGGGATTGGCCACATAAAGGTTCTGGGCCCCATTTCTCCACAACTCACAAAGGTCACACTTAGAAGATAGCATCACTAGTCCCCTAAAAGCTGTCTTTCAGTATATGTTGCTGGATGAGCTCGAGTCAGTTAAAGTATACGCTACTTTCTACCTCAGAAGGAATAGTTATATCTTTAGAACTTTTTTTTCTTTTCCTTTTTCTTTTTTCTTTTCCTTTCTTCCTTTCTTCCTTTCTCTCTTCCCTTTCCCTTTCCTTCCCTTCCCTTCCCTTCCTTTCTCTTTTGCTTCTTTTTTTTGATTTGTTTTAAACAACTGGGAACTTTAAGGGCAAAAACCTTCATAAAAAATTTACCAATGAAGGGTAATGGGAGCTTAAGTTATTCAAGATAAGCTTATCAGGGCTTGGAATACCAGCAGTCTGATTTTGCTGTAAAACTAAAAGCACAGATCATAATCTATGTCTAAACTTCTTACATGTGGGTTGGGTAGAGAAGAATGCAGATCCTAGGAATCATTGGGGACAAAAAGGGCAGATGGAAGTAAGCTCTCTGCACGTGAGCTTGTAGAACAAAAGGCGTTCCTTTGTTGCTCAGTGAGTCCAAATGCTGGGAAGGAATGGAGAGAAAGAAAGCGGAAAGGCTTGATTGTCACAGTGCTTGCTGTTCTACCTGTTGATATCTCATGGAGATCTTCTTAAGATGAGTCAGTTCTTGTTACCCTTGGGATTTCCCTACTAGTGAAGCCTCTCTTCATATAGCTTCATCTTCCCCCCCGAGAAACTATGAGACTTCTTGATAATTTTAGTAAGAATTTTAGATACTCCAGCAGTAATTTCTAGGAGCCTCAGCTTCTGATTATCATGTTGCTTTTCATCTTCCTCCTAGCTGATTATGTATCTGTCAGAGCTTATATACCTCTGATCGCTTCCTAGAAATGTGATAGCATCCTGTTTCTTGATTCTCTCAGAAGTGATGAGTGACCAGCAGGTAGGCCTTTTAGACAGGTGATTAGGACCTTATGCCAGTGAGACTAAATCCCTGTAGGTCCATCTCTGTGAGGGTGATTTAGTTTAGCTATGCTACCTCCTTTTGCCTCACATAGCCCACGAGCATTAGCCTGCTACCACCCTTGGATCACAAGACAGCATTAATTGAAATGATGGATTGTCAAGAACAAGTTACTGAGACTAGAAGACATAAAGCCCATGTGAAAGAACAGAAGCTGAGGGAAGTGAACAGGTGTGAAGAGAATGAATGACAAGGATGGACAGGAGTCAAAGAGATAGTGCTTACCTTTGTTAGCATGGGCCTGTGGATTAAGTGAAATTAAGTTGGAACACAGTTGTAGAAACGAAAGGGACTCAGTTCACAAGGAGCTCACTGTCTATAGAGGGTCCTGCCTCAGTACAAATCACCTACACTGAACAGGTTTAGAAGATGACCCAACTATGCCGACTAAATGCCAGCTAAAATTACTCAAGTTCAGTTTCAGAAGTGGACTTTTTGAGTATAAATAAATCCAAGTTCCCAACGAAGCCTTCACACAGGTAGAAAAGCTGTTTGTTCTTTTCTTATGAACAGTTTTTTTCAGGTACTGCTAGAGGAGACAGGCTCAGAATTGTAGAACCCAGGAGCTGGACAGACAATCTGAGAGAGTGTGGCTTCAGTGTGAGTGAGTACAGTTGCAGAGATAACTGAAAAGCAAAAAGCAATCCAAAAAGGTCCACGTTAGCATGTGTTTTTTCCTGATGCTCCAGGTTGTTAATAGTATAATTAGATCCTTGCCTCTTGAATGTACTTTTAATTTGCACAGTTAGGAAGGATTTGTGTTTTGAAATACTAGAAATGAATGGCTTTTTCTGTAAGGAGAGAATTGGTATACTCAGAATTTTGGAGAATGGGTGGATTGTTGATCTGTGAATTTTTGAAGCAGATTGCACATATCACAGTTTTGGCTACATAAACCAAATATGTGGCTTTCTTGATAGGAGGCTCTAAGAAAGACCTCGAACTCAACTGAAAACTATTGAGGATATCACAGAATGGTAGAGTTTTACAGCTGGAAATTACTTTAGCGGTTGATCTAATCATCCCATCAATTCACAAATGAGAAAACTGAGGCAGTGTGAAGTTAAGTGGTTTGTAGAGGGCTAAACATCTAGTAGTCAAAGAGTCAGAACCAGGACCCCAGGCTCTTGACTTGCGGTTCAGTTCTGTTATCAGCACCAGTAAAGTAAAACTAAAGGAAAAAGAAATGACAGTTGCTTTTATTCTTGGGACTTATGAAACCTATCTAGGCGTTTTGAAAGTCTCAATAATTTTAACACAGAGAAGGATTTGATGCCAAACAAGTCTATCACTTTCAGTTAAATGAAACCTCTTAGTGCCTAGCTAGGTGACTGAGGGGGGAAGACACGTTTTGGAAGGAAGTGGTACGGGTGGTATTAGACGTATGGATGTGATACTTACTGTAAGGACAGTGACAAGGATATGGCCTTTGAGATGCTTCAGTACTCGGATAAAGTATAATTAGAGGAATAATGCCTGATTTATTAAAGACACCTTGCTTTTCACATCCATCATCTATTTATAATTTAGTTGGATTAGTTTCCATGTAGAGTGATGAGCTCTTTTTTCCCAGGAAACCCATTGTGGCCTATAGAATAATGTTGAGTTCCTTGCCCTGCATAGTTTATACTATTAGCAGGCCTGGACTTATATAGTCACTCATTAGATTTGGCTGACCAGAGAGTTTACAAAGATTGAAAGATTATTCTACGATTATCTTTTGGTTGTATTACTTTTGATGGTATCGGATCCATTCTAGTTCCCATGAGCTAGTGCTGTCCTCTCAGCTCATTATTTAATTGATTTTCTTTTTCATTTGTGCTTAAAGCTACAACATTAAAACCCTAAGTTCTGCTTCCAATCTAAGTTCTGCTTCCAAGGTCAAACTGTGCTCCCCGTTAAGGTAGCCACTGGCCACACATAGCCATTTAAATTTAAACTAATTAGAATTAAAAAATATTAAAAGTTCAGTTTCTCAGTATGCATTTCAAGTGCTCTGTAACCACATGTGGCTAGTGGCTAGTGTATTAAACAGCTCACGGGTAGAACATTTCCGCCATTGGAGAAGGTTCTTTTAGACAGCGCTGGTCTAGAGTGTCATTCTGCATCCAGCTACTACAAGCCTCTCTGAAAGCCCCTCAGGACAATGGTAGTATATAGCCACTGCCATCTGGTTGGATTCATTACAGAAGAGAACATGCAACAGACAGTGGGTTGATCTGGGCTAGAGTTAGGTGTGCAACTGAGGTAGCCATGGTTTCATTAACAGAAAGATCCTGGAAATTGCAGTCGGAGGATCTGGGTTGAGATCCAGCCCTGCTGCTTACTGGCAGTAGAGACTTGGGCTACTCATTTGATGTCTTTGAACTTTAGTTTCTTCACTTGTAAAATGAAGGTATCTCACAAGATTATTGCGAGTGTCAAATGAATTGGAAAGTACTGTGTAAAATCTATACAAATATTTTTATGGTCTGTAGGAACGACATGCACCAGTAGTGTTAATTTGCAATAGTAATCTTTAAATTCTGTTATCCTTGCTCAGAAGGTATCACGCTGAAGTGATGGATAGAGAACTGGACCATACAAAGAAGCCAACATGTGCTTTAGAGATCACCAAATTGTCTAATGACGATATAGGATTAAGTTGCAGACCATGATAAAGACCTACAAAATTATACTAGTTCCCCAGCTTCTTACAGTATGTATATCTAAAAGTTCCAACAGTATTACATTTCATTTGCTCCTGGAGCAGTAAGTGACTCATTTAACATCAGATGGAAAGAAAGATCACTTACAGTAAAGGTTATAAGTGTTCTTTATACAGCAGCTTCTACTACGTTACCAAACTACATATATATTTTTTCTGGTCTTACATATAGGGTTGTGGCATATTAGGCACTATCCATGTTGTAATAGTGGGTCAAATAAGTTACAGTGGAACAAAGGCTGCTGGGGAGTGTGTGGGGAGGTATGTATTAGACCAGAATGACTTGGTCACTGATTATTAAGAAGCAGTTACAGAGATTGCATTTGTGCTAGTTTCTTACCCAAGATGAATAGAACTGAAGTACCTGAGGCAACCTGTTGTTAGTGAATAATACAAGTAAAATCTTCAGTACGTGTTACTGCTTTGAATCAGATGGTACCACACAGATGGTAAGTTTCACTTTGTTTATTCCAACCCTACATTCCGCTGTCAGTAGGATGGTTATCTATGCATTCGGCACTGCACAAATTGTACAAGCCAATGAGCCTTCTGCCCAGAATCATAAAATGAAAGCAAGAATGTTAGAAACCAGAAACATTTCATATGTTTAAAAGTTCAGCTTTTTGTTTTTATAAAATTTTCCCCTCATTGTCATACTGAATTTTGACACTGGCTGACAGCACTTTACCCCTCGCAGTCCACCTCCTCTGTGAACTTTTACTCCTTCCCTCTCCCTCACCCTCTGTCCCCCACAAAGGAGCTGCCCTTTCTCTGTGTTTTCTTAGCACGTTGCTTATGTTTTCACTACTGCTAGCTGTTTCTGCCTCCGTTACTTCCGGTGATGGCAAGTTTTTGAAGCAGGCAGGGTGCCTATGAATTGCTATCTTAAGACTATAGTTTTCAAATAAAGACAAGGACTGTCATGAAGAAGAGGAATTAAAATTTGCTGTGCAGGTTCTAAGGGCAGATGTAGGATGCGGGGTGGAAATTAGGAGATGAACTTTAATATTAGGAGTATCTTTTCCCATCTTTCTAAAAATAAAAGGAACTGCTTAAGTGTTTGAGCTGAGGCTAGATAACTACTTACCAGCAATGATGTTACAGGGATTAAGATATAAGGCAGAGGGCTTGACGAGGTCATTTTTTGGTAATTTCTGAGAGAATTATGATTATATTCACTGGCAACTTCAGGACAAACCTAAGGGAGAAAATAAAGATGTGGAGAATGTGTCCTGAGGTGGCTGTAGAGAAGGAACTGGAACTCAGACCCAGGCCTCCTGCAGAGAGAATAGATGCTGACAAGGACTCTAGGCCCTCTCCTCAGGTACTTCAAGATCCATTTTAATTCACTGCCTCCAATCTTGAGCTTCAACCTGGCCATTTCGCAGGATCCTGGTAACCTCAAAGAGCAAGCCTTACTTTTGGATTTCTCCCAGCTCTGCTGCCAGTAGCCCACCCATGCTACAGGATCACTGTTGTTGGGGAGAAGTGGATAAAGAGCGTGGATTCTGGGATCAGTTTGCGTGGAACTGAATCTTGACTGTTCTGTGCAACTTTCAGCAAGTTAAGTAATTCTCATTGGTGCCACAGTTTCCTCATCTATAAATATGAGGGAATGTATGGGAATAATACCATATTTTATCAAAACCAAGACCACTGATTATAAGATGTGCCATTGCTTTACCACTAAGAATGAAAAATATACTGTCCATTTGACAGTATACATTGTATCATTGATACATCCTAGTTTCAGAGAGGTTAAAACAGAGGAAAAACCTTCCTCTTAGGATTGTTGTGAGGAGTAAATTGATATTTGCAAAGCACTTTTTCTTATAGTATTTGACATAAAATAAGTATTCCAAGTGCTAGCTCTTGTTTAATGTTGAACCTGTCCTACTTAGAGAAGATAATTTAGTCATTGTCAGTGTTTATGGAGCACTGTGCTTGGAAGACACTGCACTTCTAGACCACAATCCCTGCTCTGAGAAACCTCACGTTCTAGTTATGGAGAAACTCAGGGCAAGAGAGAAATCCTCACTCCTACAGCCCAGGAGTAGGGACACAATTCGGGGGGAGCAGAGTAAGGCTGACTTTTGTTGGGAGAGTCAGGAAAGGGTTCACAGAGGCAGTGGCATTTAAGCTTAGTCAGGAAGCATGCGGAAGGGCTCACCAAAAAGAGAAGGCTGTCAGAGAAGGACATTCCAGGTACAGGGAACAGCATATGTAAAGGCACAGACAGGGCTTATAACAGTGAGCATGACGGGAATGTTGAGGGGGTGTGTGTTTGGGGGCGTGGTGGCAGCAGATGGGAAATCTGAAGAGGTAAGCTTCCCAGATTTTGAAGAGTTTTGTATGCTGAGCTCCATAGGACATTCTGTCCAGTAGGAAGTGGGCAGATAACTGGGGGTTTTTAACAGTGGGGTGATGTAAAGAGAATAGTGCTTCTTTCCTTCTATTTTGTTATTACGTATTTATGCCTTGTAGATTTGCTCTTTTACATTTAGCTATGGAAATGTGGAGGCTGCTTTTAAAGCCTTTTTTTTTTTACTTAAAAAATTTTTTTCGTAATATTTTTTACTTTAATAACTTTATTTCATCTTACTTTATTTTATCCTCTTTCGTTCTTCCTTGCTTCCTTCCTTTTCTTTCTTTCTATTTTTTCTCCCTTTTATTCTGAGCCGTGTGGAGGACAGGCTCTTGGTGCTCCAGCCAGGCGTCAGGGCTGTGCCACTGAGGTGGGAGAGCCAGGTTCAGGACACTGGTCCACAAGAGACCTCCCAGCTCCACATAATATCAAACGGTGAAAATCTCCCAGAGATCTCCACCTCAACACCAAGACCCAGCTTCACTCAATGACCAGCAAGCTACAGTGATGGACACCCTATGCCAAACAACTAGCAAGACAGGAACACAGCCCCATCCATTATCAGAGAGGCTGCCGAAAATCATAATAAGGCTACAGACACCCCAAAACACACCACCAGACGTGGACCTGCCCACTAGAAAGACAAGATCCAGCCTCATCCACCAGAACACAGGCACTAGTCTCCTCCACCAGGAAACCTACACAACCCACTGAACCAACCTTAGCCACTGTGGACAGACACCAAAAACAACAGGAACTACAAACCTGCAGCCTGCGAAAAGGAGACCCCAAACACAGTAAGATAAGCAAAATGAAAAGACAGAAAAACACACAGCAGATGAATGAGCAAGGTAAAAACCCACCAGACCCAACAAATGAAGAGGAAATAGGCAGTCTACCTGAAAAAGAGTTCAGAATAATGATAGTAAAGATGATCCAAAATCTTGGAAATAGAATAGAGAAAATGCAAGAAACATTTAACAAGGACCTAGAAGAACTAAAGAGGAAACAGCAATGATGAACAACACAGTAAATGAAATTAAAAATACTCTAGAAGGGGGCTTCCCTGGTGGCGCAGTGGTTGAGAGTCCGCCTGCCGATGCAGGGGACACGGGTTCGCGCCCCGGTCCGGGAAGATCCCACATGCCGCGGAGAGGCTGGCTCTGTGAGCCATGGCCACTGAGCCTGCGCGTCCGGAGCCTGTGCTCCGCAACGGGAGAGGCCACAACAGTGAGAGGCCCGCATACTGCAAAAAAAAAAAAAACTCTAGAAGGGATCAATAGCAGAATAACTGAGGCAGAAGAACGGATAAGTGACCTGGAAGATAAAAGAGTGGAAATAATACTGCAGTGCAGAATAAAGAAAAAAGAATGAAAAGAACTGAGGACAGTCTCAGAGACCTCTGGGACAACATTAAATGCACCAACATTCGAATTACAGGGGTCCCAGAAGAAGAAGAGAAAAAGAAAGGGACTGAGAGAATATTTGAAGAGATTATAGTTGAAAAGGTCCCTAATATGGGAAAGGAAATAGTTAAGTCCAGGAAGCACAGAGAGTCCCATACAGGATAAATCCAAGGAGAAACACGCCAAGATACATATTAATCAAACTATCAAAAATTAAATACAAAGAAAATATATTAAAAGCAGCAAGGGAAAAACAACAAATAACACACAAGGGAATCCCCATAAGGTTAACAGCTGATCTTTCAGCAGAAACTATGCAAGCCAGAAGGTAGTGGCAGAACATATTTAAAGTGATGAAGGATAAAAACCTACAACCAAGATTACTCTACCCAGCAAGGATCTCATCCAGATTTGATGGAGAAATTAAAACCTTTACAGACAAGCAAAAGCTGAGAGTTCAGCACCACCAAACCAGCTTTACAACAAATGCTAAAGGGACTTCTCTAGGCAAGAAACACAAGAGAAGGAAAAGACCGACAATAACAAACCCAAAACAGTTAAGAAAATGGTAATAGGAACATACATATCGATACTTACCTTGAATGTAAATGGATTAAATGCTCCCACCAAAAGACACAGACTGGCTGAATGCGTACAAAAACAAGACCCGTATATATGCTGTCTACAAGAGACCCAGTTGAGACCTAGGGACACATACAGACTGAAAGTGAGGGGATGGAAAAAGGTATTCCATGCAAACGGAAATCAGAAGAAAGCTGGAGTAGCAATTCTCATATCAGACAAGATAGACTTTAAAATAAACACTATTAGAAGAGACAGAGAAGGACACTACATAATGATCAAGGGATCGATCCAAGAAGAAGATATAACAATCGTAAATATTTATGCACCCAACATAGGAGCACCTCAGTACATAAGGCAAATAGTAACAGCCATAAAAGGGGAAATCGACAGTAACAAAATCATAGTAGGGGACGTTGACACCTCACTTTCACCAATGGACAGATCATCTGAAATGAAAATAAAGAAGGAAACACAAGCTTTAAATGATACATTAAACAAGATGGACTTAATTGATATTTATAGGACATTCCATCCGAAAACAACAGAATACACATTTTTCTCAAGTGCTCATGGAACATTCTCCAGGATAGATCATATCTTGGGTCACAAATCTAGCCTTGGTAAATTTAAGAAAATTGAAATCGTATCAAGTATCTTTTCCGACCACAACGCTATGAGACTAGATATCAATTATAGGAAAAAATCTGTAAAAAATACAAACACATGGAGGCTAAACAATACACTACTTAATAACGAAGTGATCACTGAAGAAATCAAAGAGGAAATCAAAAAATACCTAGAAACAAATGACAATGGAGACACGATGACGCAAAACCTATGGGATGCAGCAAAAGCAGTTCAAAGAGGGAAGTTTATAGCAAGACAATCCTACCTTAAGAAACAGGAAACATCTCAAATAAACAACTTAACCTCGCACCTAAAGCATTAGAGAAAGAACAAAAAAAACCCAAATTTAGCAGAAGGAAAGAAATCATAAAGATCAGATCAGAAATAAATGAAAAAGAAATGAAGGAAACGATAGCAAAGATCAAGAAAACTAAAAGCTGGTTCTTTGAGAAGATAAACAAATTTGATAAACCATTAGTCAGACTCATCAAGAAAAAAAGGGACATCAAGAAAAAAAGGGAGGGCTTCCCTGGTGGCGCGGTGGTTGGAAGTCTGCCTGCTAATGCAGGGGACACTGGTTTGAACCCTAGTCTGGGAGGACCCCACGTGCCGCGGAGCTACTGGGCATGGGGACCACAACTGCTGAGCCTGCACGTGTGGAGCCTGTGCTCCACAACAGGAGAGGCTGCAATGGTGAGAGGCCCTCGCACCGCGATGAAGAGTAGCCCCCGCTTGCCACAACTAGAGAAAGCCCTCGCACAGAAACGAAGACCCAACACAGCATAAATAAATAAAGTTAAAAAAAAAAAAAGGGAGAAGACTCAAATCAATAGAATTAGAAATGAAAAAGGAGAAGTAACAACTGACACTGCAGAAATACAAAAGATCATGAGAGATTACTGCAAGCAACTCTATGCCAATAAAATGGACAACCTGGAAGAAATGGACAAATTCTTAGAAACGCACAACCTGCTGAGACTGAACCAGGAAGAAATAGAAAATATGAACAGACCAATCACAAGCACTGAAATTGAAACTGTGATTAAAAATCTTCCCAAAAACAAAAGCCCAGGACCAGATGGTTTCACAGGCAAATTCTATCAAACATTTAGAGAAGAGCTAACACCTATCCTTCTCAAACTCTTCCAAAATATAGCAGAGGGAGGAACACTCCCAAACTCATTCTATGAGGCCACCATCACCCTGATACCAAAACCAGACAAAGATGTCACAAAGAAAGAAAACTACCAGCCAATATCACTGATGAACATAGATGTAAAAATCCTCAACAAAATACTAGCAAACAGAATCCAACAGCACATTAAAAGGATTATACAGCATGATCAAGTGGGGTTTATTCCAGGAATGCAAGAATTCTTCAATATATGCAAATAAATCAATGTGATACACCATATTAAGAAATTGAAGAAGAAAAACCATATGATCATCTCAATCGATGCAGAGAAAGCTTTCGAGAAAATTCAACACCCATTTATGACAAAAACCCTCCAGAAAGTAGGCATAGACGGAACTTTCCTCAACATAATAAAGGCCATATATGACAAACCCACAGCCAACATCGTCCTCAATGGTGAAAAACTGAAACCATTTCCACTAAGATCAGGAACAAGACAAGCTTGCCCACTCTCACCGCTCTTATCCACCACAGTTTTGGAAGTCCTAGCCACAGCAGTCAGAGAAGAAAAAGAAAGAAAAGGAATCCAAATCGGAAAAGAAGAAGTAAAGCTGTCACTGTTTGCAGATGACATGATACTATACATAGAGAATCCTAAAGATGCCACCAGAAAACTACTAGAGCTAATCAATGAATTTGGTAAAGTAGCAGGATACAAAATTAATGCACAGAAATCTCTGGCATTCTTATACACTAGTGATGAAAAATATGAAACTGAAATTAAGAAAACACTCCCATTTACCATTGCCACAAAAAGAATAAAATATCTAGGAATAAACCTACCTAAGGAGACAGAAGATCTGTATGCAGAAAATTATAAGACACTGATGAAAGAAATTAAAGATGATACAAATAGATGGAGATTTATACCATGTTCTTGGATTGGAAGAATGAACATTGTGAAAATGACTCTACTACCCAAAGCAATCTACAGATTCAATGCAATCCCTATCAAACTACCAATGGCGTTTTTCACAGAACTAGAACAAAACATTTCACAATTTGTATGGAAACACAAAAGACCCTGAATAGCCAAAGCAATCTTGAGAACAAATAATGGAGCTGGAGGAATCAGGCTCCCTGACTTCAGACTATACTACAAAGCTACAGTAATCAAGACAGTATGGTACTGGCACAAAAACAGAAATATAGATCAATGGAACAGGATAGAAAGCCCAGAGATAAACCCACGCACATATGGTCGCCTTATCTTTGACAAAGGAGGCAAGAATATACAGTGGAGAAAAGACAGCCTCTTCAATAAGTGGTGCTGGGAAACCTGGACAGGTACATGTAAAAGTATGAAAATAGAGCACTCTGTAACACCATACACAAAAATAAACTCGAAATGGATTAAAGACCTAAATATAAGGCCAGACACTATCAAACTCTTAGAGGAAAACATAGGCAGAACGCTCTATGACATAAAGCACAGCAAGATCCTTTTTGACCCACCTCCTAGAGAAATGGAAATAAAAACAAAAATAAACAAATGGGACCTAATGAAGCTTAAAAGCTTTTGCACAGCAAAGGAAACCATAAACAAGACCGAGGGACAGCCCTCAGAATGGGAGAAAATATTTGCAAATGAAGCAGCTGACAAAGGATTAATCTCCAAAATTTACAAGCAGCTCATGCAGCTCAATACCAAAAAAACAACACAATCCAAAAGTGGGCAGAAGACCTAAATAGACATTTCTCCAAAGAAGATATACAGGTTGCCAACAAACACATGAAAGAATGCTCAACATCATTAATCATTAGAGAAATGCAAATCAAAACTACAATGAGATATCATCTCACACCGGTCAGAATGGCCATCTTCAAATAATCTAGAAACAATAAATCCTGGAGAGGGTGTGGAGCAAAGGGAACGGTCTTGCACCGTTGGTGGGAATGTAAATTTATACAGCCACTATGGAGAACAGTATGGAGGTTCCTTCAAAAATTACAAATAGAACTACCATATGACCCAGCAATCCCACTACTGGGCATATACCCTGAGAAAACCATAATTCAAAAAGAGTCATTTACCAAAGTGTTCATTGCAGCTCTATTTACAATAGCCAGGACATGGACGCAACCTAAGTGTCCATCAACAGATGAATGGATAAAGAAGATGTGGCACATATATACAATGGAATAATAGCCATAAAAAGAAACGAAATTGAGTTATTTGTAGTGAGGTGGATAGACCTAGAGTATCGTACAGAGTGAAGTAAGTCAGAAGGAGAAAAACAAATACCGTATGCTAATACATATATATGGAATCTAAGAAAAAGAAATGTCACGAAGAACCTAGGGGTAAGACGGGAATAAAGACACAGACCTACTAGAGAATGGACTTGAGGATATGGGGAGGGGGAAGGGTAAGCTGTGACAAAGCGAGAGAGTGGCATGGACATATATACACTACCAAATGTAAAATAGATAGCTAGTGGGAAGCAGCTTCATAGCACAGGGAGATCAGCTAGGTGGTTTGTGACCACCTAGAGGGGTGGGATAGGGAGGGTGGGAGGGAGGGAGACGCAAGAGGGAAGAGATATGGGGACATCTCTATATGTATAACTGATTCACTTTGTTATAAAGCAGAAACTAACACACCATTGTAAAGCAATTATACTCCAATAAAGATGTTTAAAAATAAATAAATGAAATTAAATAAAGCCTTTTTTGACACGAGTACCCCTTCTCTGACACTGAGGCTGTTCAGGCCATTGTGTAATTTGTAAGGTTGTTAAGTTAATAATATGATGAAGTCTTGTTTTCACAATGCTATTTTAATATAAACACTGTATTTACCAAACTAAGTGGCAGAATACTGGAGTGCGGCATATAAACTTTTCATATTAAAATATTTTTAATGTGATATTTCAAACTTACAGGAAAATCGTGCAAATAATAATAGAGTATCTATAAACTTTCTGTGTCTATTCACTTGTTAACATTTTAGCCAGTTTGCTTTATCATTTGAGTACTCTCCCTCTCCCTGTCTATCTCTGTCTCCCCCACTGCCTCCCCTCTCCCCTCAACACACAATATTTTTTTCTGAACCACATGAGAGTGAGTTCCATGGGGATATTCTCTTTGAAAACCACAGTAGAGACAGTACAGCTGTCATCTTCCATAAAATTTAATGTTGATAAAAACTGTACTGTCTATATTCTAATTTTGTCACTTGATACAATTCTTTATAGGATTTTCCCCCTCCTTCAGTAATTGGATTCATCTAGGTCAGGTATTGCATTTAGTTCCCTTGTCTCTTTAACCTCTTTTAATCTGGAATATTGCCAAAGATCTTATCTTTTATGATTATTTCCATTTTTAAAGAATAGAGTCTCCCCCTTTTTCTAATGGAACATTTCTTATTTTAGTGTTTTTCCGATGTTTTCTCATGATTAGATTCAGATTATGCATTCCCTACCAGAATGCTGCCTAAATAATGTGTCCTCAGGGTTTCACATCTGGAGGTACCTGAAACCCATCTGCCCCTCATTGGTATATTAATTTTGATCATGACTTGGCCAAAGTGTTTTCCAATTTCTTTCCTGCATTTATTACTAATTTTTCCCTTGGAACTAGTAAGCGATCTATGGGGAGACACTTTAAGACCATGAAAATATCCTCCTCATCAAAACCTCTCCCTAGACTTGGCACCTGTTGATGATTCATCCTTAAACTAATCTTTACTGCAGTGGTTACAAAATATTTATACTATGTTTTTTAAAGTTTGGTGTTTGTATTGTAATGTATATGTTTATTTTCTAATAGTAATCGAACACCTATTTTTATTAAATTGTTAAACTTTTTATATTTACAATGATTCTTTCTGATTCAGTTCATAAAAATGGCATCTTATTGTCCATACCATCTAGCCATATTGAGAGTTCCTTTTGCAGCTACTGAAGATGGCTTCCTTAGTTCCTGTGTATGTTGACGATGGCTCCTGGAGGGTTAGGTATGAGCCTGTTAGATTTTAATATTATCAATGGAGTGGGTGCCACAGGGAGACTTCATTATGTCTGCAACGGGCAGTATCTAAGTGAGCTCTAATTTACATAGAACTTTATTAATCTTTTAGTTTCTGGCAAGGAACTTAAGAGACATTTGTTGTGACTCAAGTATAAAAAATGTCGCATCTTTTTTGCAAAAAGGAGTAAGACACAGGCATGAGTGTTGCTGTGAACTAAAACACTTGGCCTGGCCTGATTCTCCTAACTGGTATTAGTGCTCTAGTCATTTTCCTGCGGCTTTTTTTTTTTTTTGCGGTTCGCGGGCCTCTCACTGTTGTGGCCTCTCCCGTTGCGGAGCACAGGCTCCGGATGCGCAGGCTCAGCGTCCATGGCTCACGGGCCCAGCGGCTCCGCGGCATGTGGGATCTTCCCGGACCGGGGCGTGAACTCGTGTCCCCTGCAATGGCAGGCGGACTCTCAACCACTGCGCCACCAGGGAAGCCCCTTTCCTGCATTTTTAAAGCCTTTGGTGGTTCTTTTAAGCTATTTTATTCTTTAACGTTACAGGGATGCCAGACATACTTGGAGGGACGGAAAACATGGCCACGTTTCATTAGTGTCTTCATACTCTCATAACCTCTGTTGCTCTGGCTTGTAGGTTTTCTGCTTAAAAAAAAATCCTCTCTTTCCGATCTGTTCTTCGTGATGGTCTTCACCTGTTTGTTTTCTTGGTGGCTTTGTGCTTTTCAAAGACTGTGGCCTGTGCATCTCATTTTGGCTGATGGTGTTACTCTTAGTCATGAGGAGGGGAAGAGGCAACATTGTGAATGACTTAACTTCAGGCCCCTTGCTACCATGATAAAACTAATTCTCAGTAATTTAAAGAAAAAGGCACTTCATTTCTTGGGTTTGTTACATCTTTATCATTTTATGTTTTGAGACAACTGGGAAACCTCAGTTAAACACAATCCCTGTTTGTGAGTGAGAGGGACAGTCAAGTGTTGCCACAATTTGAGGTTCAAATTCTGAGACCTTTATTGAGTGCCTGCTTCACATGAAGCACTATTCATGCAAGGGGGTAAGGGTTTGTTACAGAGAGATTGATGTTGTGCTTCTTGCCTTGATCAAGTGGCATGACTATCTTCCTTTTCTAATTGAAAGTTATTTCAATATTTTAGGTTTCAAAAACGTAAAAATAAACAGTTGAACTAATCAGCTGGTTTTAATTGGAAATGTGTACATTGACATGGTTAATTAACAATATATTTGCATCAGAGTTGACCTGTTTCATATGACCCTGTTATAATAATTCTTTATGTGGGGATTTAATCGAGGAATATTTGTGTTTCTTGGATTTATTATAGACCATGACAACATTTATAAAATGGGGGGGTGTAAAACTTGCGGTGGAGAACGTAGAGAAGGAGAGTAGAAGGGAGGTGGGGGCCACAATCCCTAGGCCTTCAGTTTTCTTTCAGAGTACAGTCACAATTCTGAGATAGCACATAATGTTAGTCTTAACATAGGGGAATGCGGTGCTCCTTTCTGTGTTTCAGTGGCAATCTAGAGTGGAGTGGCAGATGGTGGAGGCAGGGGCCTCACCTGTTAAAGTGGGAGGTGAAGTCTGGTTTAGAGAAAGGTCATTGGGAATTAAGGTGAGGCAATAGATATAGCAGAGAATGTAGAAGAAGGCCTTGGCAAAATCTGCTGTGGCCAAGATGAGGAAACTGCAGGGGTCTGATACGGCCTGGAAGTGGTGCTGGTTTTGAAAGGAGGTAAGTTGAGTGAGGTACTGGTGGATGTAAGTATGTGTTGTCCATACGGAGATAGCGAGCAAACACATGGGCAGGGAGGACTGGTCATCAGAAGAAAACAGAGATGAAGATACAGACTTGGGGGCTGTGCGTGCGTGCGTGTGTGTTTTGTGGTAGAAGGTGTGGGAATGGATGCTCTTGTCCAGGTAGAGGAAGCCTTATCTGTGATAAGGCCTGAGGACAATCCAAGGACAGGGCCACTCCATTGCTAAACTCCGGTGGGTACTAATCACATTGTCATTTCTGTGAATGGCACCCCCAGGATTTGAGCATTGGGGCCAGTTTGCAGGAAAGGCACTCAGATTTGGGATCATTTTGATTCATGAATGATAAGTGAATGGTACTGAGAAGAGATATTTTGAGAGGTTGTTAGAGAATCATGCCAGTGCAATATTGCAGAAGCCGAGTCAAACGGTTTTACAGAACAGTGTCGGATGTTATAGAGAGGTCAAGGAGAATGAAGCCTGAGAGGAGGCCTTTGTGCTCTGCATTTATGAGATCATCAATTAATTACTCCCAGGAGAACCCTGACCATGGAATGCTTGGAATGGAAGCTAGACTGCAAGGGGTTAAGCAGTGAGAAGAGGAGCGGTGGGAGGTGGCTTGAGGAAGCAGCATCATTGAGACATTATTTTATGAACTAACTTTATAACATCGTAGAATATTTCTTGATAAGGTGATTATTTTAAATTATTTTAAGAATTTTGTGTTTTAAAGATTATTTTGAATTGTTACAGTGATGTTTTTTAATTTTTCTCATTTTTAAAATTTTGTCAAATTTTTCTGTAGTATTTCAGGAAGTTAGTAATATTCTCAAAATTTATTTCCGATGTCTATATTATCTCATTAAATTACATATTTAAAATATTACATTAAGTTTTATATTTCCCATAATATTATGGAAGCTGGTTTGTGGTATTCCCAGTATACATCTGTAGAAAACAAGCTGTAATGAAAATGACTCACTTTTGTAAGTCTGTACAGTGAATTTCAGACTTCACATCCCTCAAGTCTTTCCAATGAAACCAGAGTATTTCCTGATCTTGAATGACTATATAGTTGAAGATTGTAGCTAGTAATGATGATTTGTATTTCAAATATATATAGTGACATAGACTTGTGTTGGGAAGATAATATAGAAACCTAGGGGAAAAAATGTTGTGCTTGAACCAAGACAGTACTAAATAAATTGGGAGCTTAGTCTATACAGTCATTGCTGGTATTTGGACAGAAGGGTTATGGATGAGAGGGAGGAACCTTATGATTTTCCAAAAAGCCATCTTATGATAATTAGTGATTTTTCTTCCTTACATTGCTTGAAAGTTTGATGATTTCAGCTACCTTCTTAATTCTTCTGTTAAAGAATGTAGCTTAATTAAGACAGAGTCGGCATGTGTTGACATGGACATAAAATGAGTGCTCAATTAAATAAATCAATTAAAAGGCTTATAAATTTCACAGGATGCTTTGCCTTAGGAAAGTTTTGTGTTTCCCTTTTCTGTTTTTGTTATTTTTTTTTAGTCTTTTTTGGGACTAGGCTAAGACTGTAGTAGGTTTTTCTCCTTTCTGTTTTTCTGAACTGCATTAGCCATTCACAGAACAGAAGCAAATAGCCATTTTTAAAATTCATGTCTTCAAATGTTAATTTGATGCTTTGAGGCATAAATGACCTTTCTAGCCAGCCCAGACTTGTCAAACAAAGGAATGATAGGAACAAGCTGCTGTTTGTTCTAATACAACAGGCTGTTTTTCACAGAGAATTTCAAAACAATTTTGCTTCCCTCTCCTCCAAAACATTAAATTTAAACTGCGGCCTGTGCTAGGTTTGAATTTAGGAAGAATTGTATACACACAAGTGGTTAAAGTGGAATCCCAGCCACCTGTGCAAAATGCCTCAGCTTGTAGAATTTTCAAATGTGTGTAGTGCACCCCTGGCTTCTCAGGCCCATATTGGGCTCAAATAAAGCTGAGCCGCCGAGTTCATAGAGTGTTGGAGGAGAGAAAGAGAAAGGAAGACCTAAAAAGTAGATGAGCAGAGTGAGACACTGTACACAGCTTTGTATCACTCTTGTTGCAAATTAGTTGAAACTAGTGAAATGAACAGAGGCAGTATTTTGGAATGATTGCAGCAGGTCTTTGGCACCAGAGGATTTGGGTGTTTTCGTCACTTCACAACTGGCTTACTAGCCTTGGGCCCTGGTGTGTCATATAACCTCCACGAGTTTATCTGTCAAATGGGAATAATATTGCTTGTCCTGCTCCACTACCAACTCTGTACAAGGATGTTTGTTGAGAGGCACCTATGAATGATGGATGTAAAAGTGTAAAAACCCTGTTGTGGGGGCTTCCCTGGTGGCGCAGTGGTTGAGAGTCCGCCTGCCGATGCAGGGGACACAGTTTCGTGCCCCGGTCCGGGAAGATCCCACATGCCGCAGAGCGGATGGGCCCGTGAGCCGTGGCCGCTGAGCCTGTGCGTCCGGAGCCTGTGCTCCATAACGGGAGAGGCCACAACAGTGAGAGGCCCGCGTACCACAAAAAAACAAAAAAAAACCTGTTGTGCATTTGTCTCAGTAATTATGTTAACTTATTACCAGTTTGTTCTAGATGTCCACTGACACCAACTCTTCTTTTCCTGGATATGATGTAAAGAAGTAGTGAAAGTTTTAATTTTGGGTTTTTCATTGGGTTCTCATGTTCTAAAATAAATGACCAGGAATCAGGAAGCCAACAAAACAAAAAATAGTTCACCTATAAATGCTATAAACCACCCCTTCTATAACCTGACCCCCAAATAATTTAATGTCCGGTTCTTTCCCTTGAAAGTTTAATATTCCATGTAGGGGAGTAGAACACATGCTTTGTTTTTGGTGGATTGTTAGTTTATTTTCTCTTCTTAGATATCATGAAAAAGGAAGAAAGAAGGCAACAATTCATTTTTGTCAAAGCAAGGATAGTGGCTCATTAACCCAAATAAGTTTAAAATAGTCGCCATTATGCCCTGAAAATTTGTTTTTCTTAAGTATTATTAAAGAAATTGTTAGTACTATAACAACAAAAGATATATAGAGAGTACATTTGGCATATTGCCTTTTATTCCCCCTCTAAGCAATGCGGAGAGCACTTCTATATTAATTTATATTTGGGGATTAGGTTTGTTTCTTAGGGGGAAAGGGGGTCATTTGGAAGTTTGATAGTTCTAATTAGGAAAAGGCTTTCTATTTACAAGAAAGCACGCAGTGTGGCATATTGTTATGTTTTCATAGAAAGGGGAACATTAGCATGTGTGTAGGAGCCAAGAAATTACCTTTGGATCTAAAGTAATAGCTTAGCCTCTTGACCAGGGTAATACGATTGGTTTGTAGACTTAGTTTTTTGTTTGTTTGTTTTTGCGGTACGTGGGCCTCTCACGGTTGTGGCCTCTCGCGCTGCAGAGCACAGGCTCCGGACGCGCAGGCTCAGCGGCCATGGCTCACGGGCCCAGCCGCTCCGCGGCATGTGGGATCTTCCCGGACCGGGGCACGAACCCGTGTCCCCTGCATCGGCAGGGGGACTCTCAACCACTGCGCCACCAGGGAAGCCCCTAGACTTAGTTTTTAATGGGAGTGGTTGAAGGAGGATGTGAAAAAGAAAGGGAAAAGTTTGTAAAATTAGAATTCTTATAAATTTCACAGGATGCTTTAAGCTCTTAACCCAGTTCTGAAACAAATATGTCAGGTTTCATAATTTATGATGAGCTGTTATATTTTATGAAAATGATTAAAATAATTATAACCTGCATTTATTAAATGGTATATTCCTTTGACAAAATTCTATTTTTAGGACCTTGGGATTTGGTTGGAATAATTTTGTGAAAAGATTCTTGTACTGGAAACCAGGGGAGATACCTATGTTCTGGACAGAGTCCAGCTACTAGCTAGTTGTTTAACCTTGGGTGTTTCACTTGACTCCCATGGACCTTCTTTCGTGTGATAAATGATCGAAAATATAAATAAATTAATGTCTCAAATACCAAAATTGTATTTCTAAATACAATTTACAAAAATGTAAAAAAAAATACATTTTTATTGTTTTTGTCCTCGGGGAATGTTATTAGAACCAGTAGTGGAACTTATTTTAAGTATATATATTCAAAATGCTGTATTTGTTTTTCCCTTGAAGAGTTTTCGTTTAGCCAAATGGATTGATTTAAAGTTTTTGACCACAGCTGCTATAGAAATGTGTGCACAGCTACTGTTTTGGTAAACACAGACTAGTAACCAGATGGTAGTAATACTTTAAAAAGTTGGGCTATATGGGCTGGGAACCATCCAAATGGAATTTTCAGTGTTTTGCCTAGGTACATTGGATTTAGTGTACACTAAATGAGTTTGAGTGTCTTTTATTTCTGCAGTGGCTAGAAAGAACAAATAGAGTATTATGTGGAATACAAATAATGCTTATTTAGCTTGCAGTTGATTCCTTCTGATAGATGTTCCAAATTGCTGTCAGACTATATTTACTTACTCATAAGCAGATGTGCTTTTGCTTTAAATCAGGATAACTATTGCAAACTTAGTTATGCATATTTTAAACAACTGTTAAGGATTACATTTTAAAGTCATTGTTGATTAAATAAGCTGATTTATTATATTTTCTAAGGTTGTTGGTTTGGTGGTTGTTTTCAATGACAAAGAAGTTAATTTTGTGTTTTGAAATGCTGATTAAAGATGGGAAAAAAATTTTTTTCCATTCTGCAGTTCAGTATGTATATCTAAGGTGAGAGATTAATTACTATATTAAAAAAACTATAGTCGGGCTTCCCTGGTGGCGCAGTGGTTGAGAGTCCGCCTGCCGATGCAGGGGACACGGGTTCCTGCCCCGGTCCGGGAAGATCCCACATGCCGCAGAGCGCCTGGGCCCGTGAGCCATGGCCGCTGGGCCTGCGCGTCCGGAGCCTGTGCTCCGCAACGGGAGAGGCCACAACAGTGAGAGGCCCACGTACCGCAAAAAAAAAACAAAAAAAAAAACAAACAAAAAAACTATAGTCACTGTTATCAGCAAATGAGATGTTGATGGCAATTTGGACATCAGCTGACCCATGTTTTAACTAAACAATAAAGTAGTAGTAGTAATCTTAATCTTAAAATTTACAGGTTGGTAGTATTGGAGAATATTTTCTCCAGTTTTAGTGTTTTCTCCTACATGTATATTGTTGTTATGGTTTATTTAAGATCTTTGCTAGGTAGGTGCTATACTATTCATCAAATATATAAAGCTTCTCTAGTTTCAGATCCTGATATTAGTCGGACTGAGCTAACTTATTCATGGAAGCACTGGTCACTACCAGCTTTTTTCTGGTTTGGTAATAGAGATTACTCAGATTACTTTTTTTCTCAGATTACTTTTTTCTAGCATTGACGTGTGCGTGCATTCACAACAAATATTTGTTGAGTCATCATCATTAGGTATTAGACATTGTGCTAGGACAAACAGGTAACCCTCGTTCTCTGGAGCATGCTTGGGAGCTGGTAAAAGATGGTGTGTGGTTGGGTGGTCATGTACATGCACTTGTAAATTTATTTCCTTGAAGAATTAGAATCTAAACTTACGCATCTGAGAGAAAATAGATTCATCTTTTAAAGTTTATTACCAATTTTTAGGCCTCATGTTTTAGATTTGTAAGTAAATGCCAAATGGTACCTGTCATTTACCGTGGGCACCCCACATGGCCACTGTATCTATATCACACCAGCAAGCTTATATGTAGTATCCAACTACACACAAAAACAAAATCCACTAGTCACCTTCTGTAACTAAAAGGCGTATTCACTAACAAGTGTGGATGATTTATAAAGCTAGAAAAACCTTATTTATTAATCTGAGCAAGTCCCTAATCGCAGCAGTACTAACTGTGGTAAAGCAGTCCAGATTATTGTGCCGGTGTGGTACTTGTAGTTCTGTTAACACAGGCATTAGTTCATTGTTGTGCATCTAGTATCACTTAGGTTTGATTAGTATAATACTGCCATTCATGGTGGTTCTTAAATATTGAACATTCCCAGCTTCCTGCTGAGTATGAGGGTTAATGAACAAAAGCAATTGTAACTTATGGTATGAGGACTGTATGTAATAGCTTAAAGCTTTCCCCCACCCCACCCCATTCAGAGGTTTATTCAATAACATGTATCACCACAGTTTACAAAAGAAATTGTGTCTTTAACATGGAATTAATTGCTGATGAGAGAGAAACATGCTAGAAATACGGCTTTTAACATAAATGTACAGATTTTCCAAAAGAACAATTCTACTACTCAGGGTTTACCAACGGCTGTTAATAATTTACCATTCCCTCACTGCAACCCCTCAACCTAATGTAAAATTGTATCGAGGAGTCAGGAGCCTAGGATATGAAGTAAATTATTAGTAATTGCTGGCCACAAACTTGTCATATTTGGTTACCTTACTCTGATTCATGATGTTTTGGTCTTCAGTATTGTGTATGCTGTTCATTTGGACCCTGTGTTACAGACAACACTAGGGAAGAGACCTAATAAAAAGTCCTACATATTTCAAAGAGAATAATTTAGAATAATGCTACTTAAGAGTACCTAATATCAGAACAAACAGGCAATGAACAGCATATAATTCCACACATTATGCAGAGACA